>NC_135976.1:21362814-21440314 GCF_053455715.1 Rhinoraja longicauda | reverse complement strand
ATACGTGTAAAACAATGCCATTACGCAAAGTTCACAAACTGAATCGGCGCGAATGTTTCCAAAGGTGCAATATTGCTGGGATGGGATGGGAAGGAGTAGGTAGGGGTGCGTGGACATCCTATATCCTCTTTTTCCTATTGAATCAATATTAGATATCTGTCAAAGAGAATGTATGTTATAGTATTTATAGTTTAATTACTTTTGTCAGATCAAAATTCAAAGAACAAAGATCAAATAAAATCGTTTAACGCTAAAAATGAAAGGATGCTTTAATTTATCACAAAGGAACAGCAAACTTTCAAAGAAAAAAATTCACCGGTAATGGCGTATTCACTGAGGACCTTCAAAGTGGAACAGTGTAAATATGTTTCCACAAAGAACAGAGTGGTATCGCTCAATCTGAAGCGCCCTGATTGATGCAATGGGCTGTGTATTTTTGTAAAATAGTGAAGATTATGCGAGACATAAAATGTTCAATCGAAATGAAATTCTACAGAAGCACTTGGACATCATTCAAAATACGCTTGGGGACAAGGAAGGAGATACATAAAGCTACCGGCAACAAAAACAAAATTAATTCTAGGGAGTATATAAATTAAAAGACGCCGTCCAGAGAAACTTAAGTTCACAGGAACCGTGCATTGTTATTAAAGAATTCGGTAAGTCTGTGTTCACAGGTTTATCGATGTGGCATGCAATAGTAAGTTCGAATTACTGGCCATGATAAGTACAATAATGAATCTGGGAAGGACGGAGTGTACCAATGAGTCGGCGTATACCACGTTAGTTTCAGCGTTTATGCTTTTAAAATCAAACAATAAAGTTCGTGAATACATTTTTAAACGCTGCAAACGAAATTGTCCATGATGTTTTTAAAATGTTTGTGTTTCTTTCCTCACCTGCTCGCCTCAGGGCTTTCTTTACTTTTTGTAGTTCTAAAATCAAAATCAAATACGCCTCTTTGTTAATTTTGTTTACACTGCTGTGACGGGCATTAATGCTTTTCCTCCAACGGTCGTTCTTGTCAACCTGGGTGAAAATCATTGTCATTTAGCTTCCGTGAACATGTCTGTCGTGCTGTTAAACATATAAAATAAAATGGAGCTCTTCAACCATTGAGTCCCAATTGCGACAACTCACCGTCGGCTCAAAGATTCCACGGTGTCTACCGCAACGCATTCACGCTCATGCACCATTCGTCCAGATATTTTTTTTAACTCCTCATTATTCTCAGCATGTTCCGCGCCCGCATAACGTCATCCTCCAATACATTAAGGACAATTCAAGGTTGTCAATTATTGTCTTTGCGATATGTCAGAATGGCGGATCTCTCGGATGGAACACACGTTTTGAAAGCAAGAACATGTACTTAGCATCCAATGTCAGGATGAAGTATGTCCACCCCTCTGGCACAGTGAGATAGCGTTTCTACTCTACGGCCCTTCCTGTGAGACGACACAGCAAATGCACGGCGCCTTTTAAGGGTGCTTCTGAATTTGTGTTTCATTTTTCTTAATATTATGCACATCCGACCTCGGAAGAAAAGACAGTTACAATAGCTGTATTATTTGGGTGAAATTGAACGATGTGCGAACGCATAATTATTATGCGAATTATTATGTTTGTTTCAACAGGAAAATAGAAATAAATAGTCGCATTTAAAATAATTTATAACCTGCTAGGTGCTGACGCGCATTTCAGTAACTTTACAAGTGTATCTCTTCAGGCGACTTCATGGGTGCTAGCTATTTTTAGGATTCTTCCTTCAAATGTGTGAGGCATATTGCTTGTGTCTGCAAAAGAGCTCTCAAACTGATCACCCACGCACGCTTAATTTACTCGTTACATCTGATTCAATGTAATAAAACAATAAAGAAAGATGAAAGCGAAATTCATTCCGAGGATTGAAGGTATTTCGAAGAGATATTGCTTACACTCAACGTCCAAATGTCTCAACCATGTTTGCAAGAATGTATCATTTTCACGAGAGAAAAAAAATGAAACCGTCCGGATATTTGTATTTATTTCAGCCACTAGACAAATTAATGGTGCACCGGGGACATTTATTGATCCTAACCGCTGTGTTCGTTTTATCTGAATCGTTATCATACTTTTTGAAAGCGTGTCCACTATTACTGCGGACCCTTGTTTAAAGAACATAAATAAATATATTTCAGAATGTAAAACAGTCCTGAAAGCATTTAATGCCACACGATGATTGGTAAAGGCTTTATTAAAGTTGCAGACGTGTGGTGAAAAACAAATCTACATATGAAAAAATTGCATTGTGGCGTGCTTTGTTGATTTTTCACTAACTCTACGAGGGAAAACATAGCTAAGCATTGATGGAAGAGCGGAAAAGCTGCAAAATGTTTGGCTAAGAAGTATTATATTTCCATCACGTCGTATAACTAACCGACTCCGCTTTACGCTTCTTGCAGTACATCAGCGGCTCATTGTGTTGATCAAATACGATGTAGTTACGTGTCTCTGTAAAGCGATGTAATTACACGAATGCATGATTATGTGCCAACAAACATTAGCCAGTAAAAAAACAATGTATAAATTAGGTAAAGATATGCATGTTGATATCTTTACCTAAAATTTCAAATTCTGACTGTGAATGGGCCCATCGTATCATGAAGTGATCACTGGGTGAAGAATATATTTAGTTCTTCTCACAAGATAATAACGAGTGTATAATTTATGGCGCATAAAAAGCTGATCGACTCCACGGGCAGAGGCTTCCCTTTGTATCGGGTTTTTTTCCGTCAATACGGCAATCATATTAGTAAAACTGAAGGTTTCAAGATTCAAGATTCAAGATAGATTTATTGTCATCCAAATTGGCCGAAATTCAAGCACCCACAGTCCAACAACAAAAGCATCAAAATAGGCATTAAAATTACACAACCCCCAAAACACACAAAAGAAACGTCCATCAAGAAAACCTTCCAAGCTGCCAGGTTATTTTCCTGTTTTTCAAGTAACATTCCCATTGTTTCATACCCTGTATTTTAAGTAGAATAGATCATGGTGTATAGCCAAAATAATGCGAAAAAGCAAAAACAAACAAACCTGTTTTTACAAAGAAAAATAGCGGATATGTCCCCAGTGTTATCTTGCCATTTTTGTCACATTTTTCAAGCAGGATTTCATCAAATTCTTAGGCTCATTTATACCAGAAATATTACATTAATTTTGCAATTAAATAACTCTATATATGCCAATTTCTGCTTATACTTATGCTTGTTATGATTTGTCACCCGTTTAGATGGTTTACTGATGACCCACATTTTTGCAACAACGTGAGTAGCAGTGTCCATTTGGCCACGTGCAAAATGTATGAATGAAAAGCAAATAGTAGTTTTTATATTTATTTTTCCTTTTTTTATTGTTTATATTTTGCATTTTGCTTCGCACTGAAATATCTAATAATGGATAGAGCTTAAAACCATGAAATAAAAATGTAGTTTGCTCAACTATTTTATCGATGTCTCATTCTGTAGGCCCTCCCGTTGTTTAACGTTATCAATGATATTTTGTTCTCCACGTCTCGATTTAAAAAAATCAAACAACGCGATTATTATGACTCTGGCGCGAACTACGGGCATCGTGGTGGGTTCCGTGTCGATATTTTGGAAAGGAGCTCAGAAATAACCAAAAAAATTCTCTCGTGTTTTTTTCAAATTTTGAAAGTATTATATTTTGGTCAAATTTTGGTCGGTTTTCATCTCAAAATAGTTCAATGTGATCATTGGTGGGACGATTTTTAATGCGGCGTTATTTCATTATGATTTAATAAAGTTCAAATTTGGCCACCCACGTCAAAGGTTGGTACACTTGTTTACGGAAAAAAAACATTATACTCTCTGCAGACAGAAGCTAGGTTGCAATATTGTAAGACTTATGTTAGGCCACGTTTGACTATTGAATGCAATTCGTATCGCCCATCAAGGAAGAATGTGAACACATTGGAGATGGAGCGGAAGGGCTTTCCAATGATGCCTAGGATAGTTTATTAACAAAATGTAGAGATTGCATAAACATGGAATGTTCTCGGTGACATGACGGAGGTTGATGATGGATCTGTTCCTTCTATGTTCTATATTGTGCGTCCAGGATGCACTAACAGACAGTATAAGAAAATAACTGCAGATGCTGGTACAAATTGATTTATTCACAAAATGCTGGAGTAACTCAGCAGGTCAGGCAGCATCTCGGGAGAGAAGGAATGGGTGACGTTTCGGGCCGAGACCCTTCTTCAGACTGATGCACTAACAGACACTGTGTAACGTGCCATGGGATAAACACATGACTTGCCTTTCTGGTACAAAGCTAGTTGATAATCTGAAAGGATTATAAAAATATATTATATATAATATGTGAACTATTATAAATAATGGAACAATTGCTTGCCGTATTTATTTTCTTGAAATGGAGTACACCGAGGCAGATTCAGTATATTGGCTGACCCAGCGAATTTACTAAAGGTATCAAGATAGCGGTAATGTTCAAGAACAGAGCCATTTTCTGATATAAAATAGAGCTTCGCTACCGAACCCCTGGAACAAATAGAATGACATTTCAATACAACTGCTTTCATGCATCTTTGAGCTCGTGCAAATATTGAAAACGGCAAACGATAATTGTCTGGATCATAACATCGATTT
Organism: Rhinoraja longicauda; assembly: GCF_053455715.1. Lineage (NCBI taxonomy): Eukaryota > Metazoa > Chordata > Chondrichthyes > Rajiformes > Arhynchobatidae > Rhinoraja > Rhinoraja longicauda. The sequence goes on along the minus strand of NC_135976.1, from coordinate 21,435,641 downwards.
GCGACGTTCTTTTCGTTTCATTAAGTTTTATGTTTCATTTTGATTGCAGATTTGACCTACACAACTTCGTATTTATTGTAAATTTTGAAAACATTCAGAGAGAAAAAAATACAACCGATGATATCTTTATTGTGTGTAGTCCTGTCTCCAAGATTAGTATTAGTATAAGAGGAATGCAGAGGAAATTTTAGAATAACGGATAACACACTGCACTTTTGGTGTTCCAGTTCTATTCTGCACTGCAGTGTATGGGCGGTTGATGAAGGAAACTTCCGAATTCGCTCCAGGTGCACGTCCGTGGTCCAGGTGCAACTCAGTACAACTCACTACAACTCAGTGATGGATTTTGTCACGAGGACTGAGTCAGCCAAATGGCATATGATAAAGATTTATTTCACGTAGGTTGAGCGGAGCAGAGCAACACCATATTTTCTCGGGTAATAGACGAGGTAATCCCCCTACCTTCATCTACCAAACGATCGTTGGAAATTCTGCTCTCTAAGACGAAAAGAATAAGTTATATTTCAAAAAAATGAAAATATATAGATAAATACAAGAAGGACATTGATCTTAAAAGTTAACTGAACTCAACTTCCAATATAGAGGAAAAGGCTCAACATTCTGTTGGTTCTTTTACAAAATCTATGAACACAATAACATTTTAGCTGGTTTGTTCCTGCCTTCAATGATTGTATACTTTTTTGCAGACTGCAACGCGCAACCGCATAATCCGGGTCATGCAGGAAATCGGGTTGCAATAAGGAATGTGTTCATTTGCGCTGCTGATAGAAGCCGCATTTGAATTGTTAGCTTTCCAGCAGCGGAGCAGGACGTCAATGATGAAACGGCAGTGACGTTCACGGTCACGATAATATTGTTATGCAATACGTAGGCTTATAATCAGAATCAATCCGACCTGCGGAAAGAGAACAACCAGAACATCACGTCCCATAAGAAGTAAGAGTGCTTTATAGTCATGCAATCATCTGATAATCTACTGAACCGTTTCTGGCCCTACGTACAGTTGTCAAGAATAACACAGAGTATTAAAAATTGCTGCATCAGCACAATTTGTTACCTGTGTTTGCCTGGTATTGGTCCATGCAAACGACGCAGCCATTCATGTTCCATGCGTGCACGTCATTTCTAATCACTCCTATTTCGGCGTTGTGCTAGTTTCACCATCTTTGCGCAAGATATGTTCTAAATATTTCCAAATTTATCTGTTTTGGATTGTATATCCATTTGCAAAACCTAATTTTCAGAGGTTTTATCGCTATATTTTCAGTTATTTTATCGCTATATTTTGGATGCAGCTATCCGACTGATGAACGCAATCAAGGCGTTTATCCGTGTCAGGCTTCCTCGCTATATAATGCAGACGACCTTAAAACAAACGTAACAATTATAAATCGAGCGCAAAATGAAGATTTGAGTTGAAGAACACGCAATATTTAGGATGGTGCAAATAGTCATTGGCGTACGACATTGATGTTATAAACGCAATATATGTTTCATTTCAAAGCGTCGAATCTACTGATCAAATTGTTTTCAACGCTATCAGAACGATAGCTGCGGTAAAGGCCGAGGCATGCCGTTGGTCACTAACGAGGTATTGTGCATTATATTTTAAGGTCATTCCCAGCAATCATGAATTAAAAAAATGATCTAATTATTTGACCACGGCGCGCAGAGGACGGAATATTTTGACTATGGTACCGAATCATTCAAGGAAACAATGCTTAGACAGTGTGAATCTGGAGAGCATGATGATGATCATAAGATCATGTGACGTAGGGGCAGAATTAGGCCATTCGGCCTATCGAGTCTCCGTGATTTGATCATGGCTGATCTAATCTTCCTTCACAACCACATTTTCTTGCTTTCCCCTCGTAATCTTTGACACCATTGAAAATCATGAACCGATCGATCTCCCGTTTAAGATACCCAATGAATTGCCCTCCACTGTCGTTCGTGAATACGTTCCACAGATTCGCCGACCTCTGGCTGAGTGATTTTCGTCTAATTTCCATTAATAAGCTACATCGTTTTATTTCGATTTGCCCCGTGGTCCCAGATAATCCCACTGCTGGAAACAACTTCTCCAAATTCACACTACCTACGAATGTATTATTAAGAAGATGGACACAAAAAGCTGGAGTAACTCAGCGGGACAGGCTTCTCTGGACAGAAGGAATGGGCGACGTTTCGGGCACAGATCCTTCTTCAGATCGGTTAAGGATAAGGGAAAACCAGAGACGATGACGGTGATGTGGAGAGATAAAGAACAATGAATGAACGATATGTAAAAAAGTAACGATGATACAGGAAATAGGCAGAAATAGAAGCAGTAATCTGCGGGTTAGGTGAAAATGAGAAGCTAGTGTGATTTTGCTGGGGGAAGGATAGAGACAGAGGGCATTCCGGGGCTTCCTCGAGTGAGATAAATCAATATTCATAACACGGGGATGTAAACTGCACAAGCGAAATATGAGTAGTTGTTCCTCCAATTTGCGGTTCAAGTCAAGTCAAATTTATTTGTCACATACACATACACGATGTGCAGTGAAATGAAAGTGGCAATGCCTGCGGATTGTGCACAAAAAAAGAATTACAGTTACAGCATATAAATAAAGTTAATAAGTTACTATAGTGTAGACAAAAATTTCGTCTCTAGGGTTATAAAAGTTGACAGTCCTGGTGGCCTGTGGGAAGAAACTCCGTCTCATCCTCTCCGTTTTCACAGCGTGACAGAGGAGGCGTTTGCCTGATCGTAGCATCTGGAACAGTCCGTTACTGGGATGGCAGGGGTCCCTCATGATCTTACTTGCTCTGGATCTGCACCTCCTGATGTATAGGTCCTGCAGGGGGACGAGTGTAGTTCCTATGTCTGCCGAACGCACTACTCTCTGCAGGGCCATCCTGTCCTGGGCAGAGCTGTTCCCAAACCAGACTGTAATGTTGCCGGACAGGATGCTCTCTACAGCCCCAGAGTAGAAGCAATGAAGGATCCTCAGAGACACTCTGAATTTCCTCAGTTGTCTAAGGTGGTAAAGGCGCTGCTTTGCCTTACCTACCAGTGCGGCAATGTGCGTTGCCCACGTCAGATCCTCTGTGATGCGGACTCGAAGTGTTTAAAACTGCGCACCCTATCCACAGTAGACCCATTTATCTCCAGTGGCGTGTACGTCCTTGGATGTTTAGCCCTTCTGAAGTCCACAATCAGCTCCTTCGTTTTAGTGACATTCCAGAGGAGGCTATTGTCCTGACACCAGAGTGCCAGATCAGCCACCTCCTCCCGGTAGGTCTTCTCATCGTTGTTGGAGATCCGGCCCACCACCACAGTGTCATCAGCAAACTTGATTATGGAGTTTGAGCTGAACCTGGCCCCACAGTCATGTGTGTACAGGGAGTACAGTAGGGGGCTAAGGACGCAGCCCTGGGGGATCCTATGTTCAGGGTGAGGGAGCTAGATGTGTGTTCCCCATCCTGACCACTTGGGGCCTGGCGGTGAGAAAGTCCAGGACCCAGGCACACAGAGGGGTGCTAAGCCCCAGTTCCAGCAGCTTCTCAACCAGTCTGCTGGGGACTATTGTGTTGAATGCTGAACTAAAGTTAATGAACAGCATCCTCACATAGCCCCCCTGGTTGTCCAGATGAGAGAGAGCGGTGTGTAGAACATGGGAGACCGCATCATCCGTGGACCTGTTCGGACGGTATGCGAACTGTAGTGGGAGCCTCACTCTGACAATGAAGGAGACCGCGGACAGAAAGGTCTGTGTGCGAATGGGGAGGAGAATTAAATGTTTCAGCATCCGGGAGATTGGGTTGGTTCTGGTAGGCTGAATGAATGTATTCCGCGAAACGATCGCCAGTCTGCATTTGTTCTCGGCGTTGTATAAGAGTCCACATCTTAAACAACGATTACAGATGATGATGTTCGAGGAGGTGTAAGTGAATCTCTGCCTAACCTGAAAGGACTGTCGGGGTCCCTGGATAGAGTCGACGGAGGAGGTATAGCGACATGTGTTGCATCTTCTGCGGTTCCAGGGTAAGGTACCTGGGGAAGGGGTGGTTTGGGTGGGAAGGAATGAGTTAACCAGGTAGTTGCGGAGGGAACGGTCTCTGCGGTAGGCGGAAAAGGGTGGAGATGGGAAAATGTGGCTCGTGGTGGGATCCCGTTGGAGGTAGCGGAAAAGTCGGAGGATTATGTATTGTATGCGACTGTTAATGGGGCGCAAGGCACGGACTAGGGGGAGGGGGAGTAAGGGCGGTCCTGCGAGGTACCGAGGAGACACGAGTGAGGGCCTCATCTATGATGTGAGAGGGGAACCCCCGTTCCACAATGTATGACGGCACCTCCGATGTTTTAGTAGGGAACACCTCATCGTGGGCGCAGAAGCGACGTAGACGGAAGAATTAGGAGTAGGGGACAGAGTCTTTGCAAGAAACAGGTTGGAATGAAGTGTAGTCAAGATAGGTGTGGGAGTTAGTCGGTTTGTAATAGATGTCAGTCAATAGCCTGTGATGGAGACTGGGAGATCAAGAAATGGGAGGGATGTGTCGGAGATGGTCCAAGTAAATTTGAATGCATGATGATAATTGGTGGTGAAGTTCATGAAGTCCACGAGTTCAGCCTTGGTGCAGGAGGTAGCACCGATGCAGTCATCAATGTACCGGAGATAGAGTTCGGCGATAGGACCAGTGTACGTCTGGAACAGGGATTGTTCTACGTACCTTACAAAGGGGCAGGTATAGCTGGAACACATGCGGGTGCCCAAAGCTACGCCTTGGACTTGGAAGAAGTTTGAGCAGTCAAAGAAGTTGTCGAGGGTGAGAACCAGCTCCGCAAGGTAGAGTAGAGTATTAGTAGAAGGAATATGGGTGGTTATGCGCTCGGGGGAGAAACGTACGTTTTAAGGCCTTCCTGGCGGGAGGTGTGGAGTGATTGAAGGACAACAGTAAAGATGAGGGAGTGGTGGCACGGAGAGCAGAAGTCATTAAAGAGACGAATGGCATATGAGGTATCTTGGACATATGTCGGGAGAGATGGGAGCAGGGAGGGGAGGATGGAGTCGAGGTACGTGGAAATCATTTCCGTGGGACAGGAGCAGGCAGAAACAATGGGTCTGCCAAAGCTGTTGAGTTTGTGGATTTTGGGGAGAAGGCAAATCGGCTGTGCCTGGCTGGGAAATGATACGTTTGGAGGCTGTGGAAAGCTGACAGCCAGAAGTATTAAAATCAGTTAAGGTGTTTGAGATTAATGCCTGGTGCACATCTGTGGGAACATGGTCCAATGATAAGTAGGAGGAGGTGTCTGAGAATTGTCGCCTAGCCTCAGCCTGGAAGAGTTCTGCGCGCAAGACCACCACGGCACCTCCCTTTTCTGCGGGTTTGATTATAATGTCAGGGTTCCTGCAGTGTGAACGGAGAGCTATACGTTAAGAGGGTTGAGGTTGGAAGAGGTAAGGGGAGTGGGAAAGTTGAGACAGTTGATGTCACACGGGCATTTAGAAATAAAGAGATCTAGAGATGGTAGAAGGACATTCTGGTGAGTCCAAGAGAAGGGGGCCGATGGCGACAGGAAAAATGGGTCATCACTGGGTGTTAATGGAACCAACAGGGAACCTCAGTAGTGATGGGGCTTCCCCTTCCCCTTATTTTAACCATGTTATCCCGACCACACCCCACCCCACCCATACAATAGTCCACGCGCCCCTCTCATCTCTGAACACCCACCATCCCTCCATCAGATCACGCCTCTGCCTTTGTCCACACCCTGGCCCTCCTCTGACCCCAACCCCCTCTCTCGTCGTATCTTCACATTCCCCCCTGACATCCCCCTTTGTGATACGGAATGGTCTGTCCCCAACAGAGGCCTCACCTTCGTTCCGTTCCGCCCTCACTTCAACGGGATCCGGGTCCACTACGACGTAGAGCTTTTATTCCGTTGCCACCCTTGCCTTTTCATATCGGAAGCAGTCCTCACCACCCAGTGATGACTCCTTCTCCCGTCTCCACCGACCCCCCTCCCCTTGGACACCCACATACGGCCTGCCACCCCCTCTTGATCTCCATATTTCTAACTGCCGGCGTGACATCAACCATCTTAACCTTCCACTCCCCTTACCTAGTCCAACCTCACCACTTCGGAATGCACAGCGCTCTGCTCACTCTGCAGCAACCCTGACTTTATAATCAAACCCGCTGACAAGGGAGGTGCCGTGTTAGTCTGGCGCACTTATCTCGACCGAGGTGAGGCCAGGCGACAACTCTCAGATACCTCCTTCTACTTAACCTTCGACCATGATCCCACAGATGAACACCAGGCCTTTACCTCAAACACCATTACTGGTTTTATCGCTTAAGGCAGTCTCCATTCCCGAGCCTCCAACGTTATCGTTTCCCAACCCAGCACAGCCCGTTGTTACCTTCGCCCCAAAATACACAAACACAACAGCTCTGGTAGACCCATTGCATCTGCCTGCTCCTGTCCCACGGAAATGATTTCCACGTACTTCGACACCATCCTATCGCCCCGTTCCAATCTATCCCGACCTATGTCCAAGATACCTCATATGCCCTTCGACTATTTAATCACTTCCGCTTTCCGAGCCACCACCCGCTCATCTTTACTATTGCCGTTCAGTCACTCTACACCTCCATCCCCGACAGGAAGGCCATAAAGCCCTCCGTTTCTTCCACGACCACAGAACCATCCAAATTCCCTCTACTAAGACACTACAACGCAAGCTGGTCCGCACTCTCAACAACCCTCATTTGGCTCCTCTCATTTCCTCCAATTCCAGGGCGTAGCTATGGGCACCCGCATGGGCCCCAGCACGGCCTGCCTCTTTGTGGGGTACGTTCAACAATCCCTATTCCAGGCCCACACTGGCCCTATCCCCAAATTCTATCTCCATTATATTGACGACTGCATCGGCGCTACCTCCAACACCCATGTGGAACTCATGAACTTCATCAACTTCACCACCAATTTTCATACTGCACTCAAATTAACTTCAACCATCTCTGACACCTCCCTTCACTTTCTTCATCTTACCGTCTCCGTCACAGCAAATAGTGTTGACTGACGTTTACTTAAAAAATAACACTGACTCCCACAACTATCTCAACTACACTTCTTCCCACCCAGCTTCCTGCAAAGAATCCATCCCCTGCTCCCAATTCCTCCCTCTGCGCCGCACCTGCGCCCAATATGTGGTGTTCCATACAAGAACATCCAAGATGTCCATTTTCTTTAATGAACGGAGGTTTCCTCTCACATCATAGATGAGGCCCTCACTCGTGGCTCCGCGGTACATGGCAGCTCCGCCCTTGCTCACTCTCCCTTTAGTCGCAACAGAGATGGTACCCCAAGTCCTTATTTTCCACCCTATCAGCCGTCGAATACAACACATAATCCGAAATTTCCACCACCACCAACGGAATTCCACCATTAGCCACGTTTTCCCATCTTCATTCCTTTACGCCTTCCGCAGAAACAGTTCGCTCCGCAACTCCCTGGTTAACTCATGCCATCCCACAAAAAACAGCCCCTCCCCAGGTACCTTCCTCTGCAACCGCAGAAGATGGAACATCTGACGCTAAAGCTCCTCCCTCGACTCTGTCCAGGGACCCCGACAGTTCTTTCCGGTTAGGCAGAGGTTCACTCGCATATCCTCCAACCTTATCTACTGTATCCGTTGTGCAAGATTTGAACTCTTGTTCATCAGCGACACCAAATGCAGACTGGGCGATCGTTACGCGGAACACTTTCGCTCAGCCCGCCTGAACCAACCTGATTTCCCGGTTGCTGGACACTTTAACTCTCCTTCCCATTCATACACTGACCTTTCAGTCTTCGGTCTCCTCTATTGCCAGTGTGAGGTTAAACGCAAATTGGAGGAACAGCATCTCATATTTCGCTTGAGCAGCTTGCAGCCCAGTGGAATGAATATTGATTTCTCTCACTGCAGGTAGCCCCGACATTGCTTCTCCCTCCATTCCTCCCCCACCAAAGTTACACTACCTTCTAATTTTCACCCAACAAACAGCCTGTTTCTTTTATCATCGTCACATTTTTGCATTTCGTTTATGCATTGTTCTTTATCTCTCCACTTCACTGTCTATATCTCTCGTATCGCTTATCCATAACCAAACTGAAGAAGGATCTCCACCCGAAACATCACCCATTCCTTATCTCCAGAGATGCTGCCTGTCCCGCTGAGCTACTCCATCTTTTGGTGTATATCTTTGGTTTAAACCAGCATCTGCAGGTCCTTCTTACACATTTCATTATTATGTCGGTTTCAATATTCCCGCTAATTACTCAAATTTTCAATTAGTCCAGGCCGAAAGCTGTCAAGCGTTTCTCGTGCGTTCCCGTGCCCGCGATTTCCACTGAAGAATGGGAATGCAGCAACGGAGATTTTTTTTTCAGGTTTCCTTTCATCTATCAATGCATGCGGTGTCACGGGTCCACAGAGTAACTTGGATTTTAAGACATTATTATTATAGTCTTATGAGTAAATTATCTGTTTTCCTTCCTATTGCGAATAACCCTTCTTTTAAACCGTCTGTCTTAGATAGAGGATTTGCTCAATGGAAAAGTTATGGAATTAAAAGGGTGGGAGATCTTTATCATAAGGGAACTTTTCTTTCTTTTCAGGATTTACAGCAGAAGTACGGATTACATGTTAATAATTATTTTAGATATTTACAATTTAGAGATTATGTAAAATTACACATGCAAGAATATAAGTTTAGAGGTCCAGAAACACTTGATGTATGCCTGAATCGACATTATAATTCAAATAAATTAATATCCTTTATTTATAATACTCTCCTTGACACTGACATTCCGTCATCAGAATCTTATAGACGAGCATGGGAGGACGAATTAAATCAACTCATAATGCAAGATATATGGGATGAAAGTTTACAACATATACACCAATGTTCATTAAATACTAGACATTCCTTAATACAATTTAAAATAATACATAGATTACATTATTCGAAGACGAAATTAAATAGGATTTCTCCTAGTATCTCTCCTATTTGTGATAAATGTCAATTTCAAGAAGCTAATTTAACTCATATTTTCGTAACTTGTATAAAAATGCAAAACTTCTGGTTGGAGATTTTTTAAATAGTTTCTAAAGTTATTAACAAACAATTGGATATGGATCCAAAATTAATTATATTAGGATTATCAGAACATACTACAAATTTTACAACAAGTCAGGTACATTTTCTTGATTACAGTCTAATAACTGCGAAAAAAATTAATACTTAAATTTTGGAAAAAAAACAATAACCCCCACAATTAAAATGCGGACTACGGAAATGACAGCGACCCTGCATTTGGAAAAAATAAGATTTGCCTTAATTGACAAACCTGAGTTATTTTTTAAAATATGGTCTCCATTTATTGAATTTTTAGAAAAGTAAATGGGTTTGGCACAGGACTAAAATAAAAAATTTAAATTAAAAGTTGAAACTTGAGTTAGGGGTTGGATGTACTACCGTGGTTATTGTCTCCCGGATCTACTCCCTTTAATCTTTATAGTTATATCTTTTTTTTTAATCCTCTTACTCTCTCTTCCCAATAGTTTATAGTTTTTTTTATTTTCTCTCTTTAAAAATTTAAAATTTGAAGCTATGTAAGAACTCTGTAACAAATGTGTCTTTTATTTCTATTTGTACATATGCTTTTCAAAAATTAAAAAATAAATAAAAAAATAAAAAATAATAATAATAATTTGGTGAGGGGGTGGATGTGCGCGTGCATACGGACCGTTTCATTAAGTAAACTGAAAATAATATTTATACTGTTTATTTGCAGACGATCGTTGACTGCAGAAATGATTCTGCAATTGTCGAATAAAATACGTTCAAAATTCGGTATCTTAGAATTTCAAATGAAAACATGGTTATTTATTGATGTCTGAATTAATTATTGTAACCCGAGGAAGACAACTGCACTCTGCATAATAGGAGAAATATCATTTTATTTGTCTCTAAATGTTCAAATAACTGTTTATTTATATGAATTATGGATCGATTAGATATATACATGCAGATAGATTATAGATAGATTATAGATTATAGATTGTACATGCAGAGTAGACATGATTTGTCCGATGGAAATGTGCGCAGAGAATAATTGAAAGATGCTATTAAAGATTGAAATGAACTGTTATGGTACACAGCAATTTATCAACTGGAATGATAAAAAGGCCAGATATTATGATAAAAAAAAGGCCAGATATTATCCCCGAGATGCTGCCTGACCCGCTGAATTAATCCAGCATTTTGTGTCTACCAGATATTATGTGGTGGACTCAATAATTGTTTGTTATTTTGGATGTAAGCTTATAATGCCATAAATCGTCCATGGAGTACAATCTGGACTCATGGTAGCACACAGGACGGAAACAGCCCTTTGTCTTAACTGGCCAATACCGCCCAAGTGGTGTAATTGAACTAGACACATTTCGCTTCGTTTGGCTACATCCTACAAATTATTTCGTTTCCATGTACCCACTGAAATTCCCCTTCAAAGATGCCTTTGAGCAACACTGTATTAATTCTTCAAGGATACACACTTTTCTCTTTCTGAAAATGCTGGCTTCAGAGTTTTCATTTAAATGATCCGTCTCTCACCTTCAATCATGTCCCTGTGGTTTTTGGGCACACCTACTCTAGAAATCAGAAGCTGGCCTTATCTATCCCACGCTTAGTTTTATATCAAACGAAGGCCCTTCAGGTTCATACGCTCCAGGATAGAAAGCCTCAGTGTATCCAGGTTTTCCTTCAGACCCAGACACTCCAGTCTCCATGGAATCCTTATGATTGGTTTCTGCATTTGTTTTGGATGTAAGCATTCTCTGGTTGTTTTCAAAGGAGAGCTAGATAGAGCTGTTAAAGATAGCGGAGTCAGGGGGGTATGGGGAGAAGGCAGGAACGGTATACTGATTGTGCATGGTCAGCCATGATCACATTGAATGGTGGTGCTGGTTCGAAGGGCCGAATGGCCTACTCCTGCACCTGTTGTATATTGTCTATTGTCTATTGCATTCATTCTAAATCATTGACACCCTTCCTGCAAGTCGACGACCACACTTGCACACATTATAAAATTTTTGGTTTCACCAACTCCCTGTACTATTGTAACATGGCATCCAATATCTTGAATGCAATGTTATGACAATGGGCGCACGCGTGCCAAAAGCCTCATCAATCGATCTGCGCCGCCACTTTGAGGGAACTATGTTGAGATATGCCTGCTGTAACATTCTCCGGTCCGTTGTCAATTATTGTGCAACTATTGGCCTGGTCTATCTTTTGAAAGCGTTGCCCTTCGCATTTCTTCGAGCTAAGTTCCATCTGCCTTTTTTTTGCCTTATTTCCCCATTATTCTAGATATTGTTGTAATCTTAGATAACCGTTTTCACTCTCCACCACACATCAACGTTAATGCCATCCACGCACTGGCTTATCTGGAAGTTACATTTTTACTCAAATCCTTAGTACATCCTCAGCAATTTTCTCAGCAACGATCCCTGCGGCACACCGTGGGCATAGGCCTCCAAGGATTCCACACACTCACTCCTACGATGAAAACAAGTTTGGTTTTAATTAACTGGCACATCCGAGATTCCATATGATCTATCATTAAAGATCAACCAACCGTTGTCAAATTCCTTGGGGAAGTCCACATGTAAAATCTCTGTAATCCTCCGCTACCCTTCCTTCCGCAGGTTCTGTTTTGTGGCCTTGATAGACACTGCAAAACCATATGCGTGAGAAGCTATTTCCCACGCACACAGATATAAAGGGGATTAACAAACAACCTGAGCTTTTCTAAAGCCAGGTAGATAGAGTTCCATCATTAGTCGGGGTGGGGGTGTCACCGGCCTTTCGGCCGTTGTTTGTATTCGCAGCCCTTTAAAAATCATGGCAACATATTACTCGCCCTTAGTCCTCTGCTGTCTATCCCCATTCCCCTTTAAACTATGCTTAACGTTTATGTATTTCACTTTTCCAGAGACATGGCAGTTTAAATACAACCTTATTACCATGCGCAGGCCCTTGGGGTATGTCATTCTTTATGGTATGTAAGTATGAGAGCATCTAAGGTTTGTAACTTGGATTTTAAGACATTATTATTATAGTCTTATTTTGTTCCCATGAACATCTCTACGGAAACTGCCAATAATAAACATCAATCTGTCTCCCCCATTCTGTTGTAGCTCGATACATGGACAAACTCAAAGTGAGGGATATATCCCCCAGTTACCATATTGCTCCTAATGCACTGACAGAAACCTGTCCGATTCTCCCTGATCTCACCTTCAAGAGCTAATCATGCTCCTTTTCGCCTCCTGACCTTCCATAAACGTGTTCGCGCATATTCCTCAGACTGCTCAAAAGATTCTATGCGATCAAAAGATATAGGAACAGAATTATCCGCTTCAGTCCGTCGAATCTATTCCGCCATACGATAGTAACTGACCTTCGTGCCCCCTCAACCCCATTCTCCTGGCCTCTCCCCGTTAATATTGACGAAATTACTAATCAATAGTTTAATAATCTCCGCAATATAAACACCCAATATCTAGGCCCCCACTGCCTTCTGAGCAATGAATTCCAGAGATTCAACATCGATTGGATACATGGTTTCTCCTCGTCTCCTTTCTAACGTTGCGTACTTTCCATAATCCTCACTAATCAAGAACCAGTTCATCTCAGTTTCATAAATGCTCAATATCTTGGCATCCATAGCCATCCGTGACAACGAATTAGACAGATTCACCCCCCTTTCGCCCAAAAAAAAGATTCGGCCTCATAAACGTTCGAAATATATGTTAGAAAGTGTCTATTTTGAGTCTGTGCCCTCTGGGTCTGGACTCTCCCATTACTGGAAACATCCTTTCCACGTCTACACAATGCAGGCGGTTCACAAATAGGTGAGTTTCAATGAGAACCACCCCTCCCCCCCTCCCCCCACCCCACCCCTCCCCCCAACACACTCGCACACATCCTTCTAACACCAAAATATACAAGCCCAGAGCCATCAAACAGTCGTTGATCCAGTCATCCCCAGGATCATTCTCGTATTCCTCCTCTGGATCATTTCCAACGCTAGCACATCCATCCTCAGATACGGAGCCCAACACAACTCACACTCTTCCAAAGGCAGCCTTACCAGCTCCTTATTAAATCGCAGCATTGCATGCTTGATATTCTGCTCCACTCCTTCCGGAAAGAAAGCTAGCTTTGCATTTGACTATCTGATAATTAACGTTTTGGGAATCTTGCAACAGCACTCCCACGTTTGTTTGCAACTTACATTTCAGAATTATTTCTTCATTTTGAAAAAAGCCTACGACTTTATTACTTTTACCAAAGTGTTTGACCATACACTTTACTATGTTGTATTGCATTTGCCACTTCTTCGCTGCTCTCCAATCCAGCTTAAGTCCTTCTGTATACACCTTGCTACTTGCCCCTGAGGACGATCCTATTTTTAAACCACCCGCAGACCTGGCCTAAAGTCTTTCACTTCCATCAACCGGATCATTCACATATCACGTAAAAAGTAGTGGAACCAACACCGAACGCTCTGGAATACCAGAAGTCACCGGATGCCAAGTAGAAAAGTTCCCCTTTATTCCCACACTTTTTATTGCGCCAGTCAGCCAAACATCTATCCATGCTTGTACGTTGCTCCAATGCCATTGGCCTGTTTTTTCAGCTGTGCACGTTAGCAAAATCCCTCAAAATCCCGATGAACAATGTCCGCTGAATTTCCTTTATTTTTCCTGCTTGTTACTTCCTCGAAAAAATCCACCAGATTTGTCATGCATAACCTTCCTATAGCAAACCGTATTGACTTCGGCGTATTTTATTATCTGCTTCCAATTATCGCGAAATCTACTTAATTATGGACTCTAAATGTTCCCAACTACAAAAGTTAGAGAAGTGATCTGTGATTTATTTTAATTTGTCGCGCACTTTCTTAAACATTGGAGTAACATTTTACGATTTTCAAGACACCTGGGACCATTCCTGACTCTAGTGATTCTTGAAGGATTATTGGTAATCCCTCCACGAGGTTCACGAGATTCATCCCAGGGATGTCAGGACTGTCATATGAGGAATGATTGAAACGACTAGGCTTGTATTCACTGGAGTTCAGAAGGATGAGAGTGGATCTTCTATATACATATAAAATTATAAAAGGACTGGACAAGCTTGATGCAAGAAAAATGTTCCCAATGTCGGGGGAGTCCAGAACAAGGGACCACAGTCTTAGATTAAATGGGAGGTCATTTAAAACTGAGGTGAGAAGGAGCTTTTTCACCCAGAGAATTGTGACTTTGTGGAATTCTCTGCCACAGGAGGCCAAATCACTGGATGAAATTAAGAGAGATTTAGATAGAGCATCAGGGGCTAGTGGAATCAAGGGTTATGGGAAGAAGGCAGGCACTGGTTACTGATTGTGGATAATCAGCCACGATCACAATGAATGGCGGTGCTGGCTCGAAGGGCCGAATGGCCACCTCCTGCATCTATTTTCTATGTTTCTATGTTTCGATGTTTCTATGTTTCCATGTTTCTCCACCATCCCAACAATTACCTATTTCGGAATCATGGGATGTAGTCTACGTGGTCCAGGCGACATCTACCAGCAGAACTTTCAACGTCGTACGCACTGTATCCTCGGATATAACAACTTTACTCACTCTTCCCCCTTGACTCTTCTATTTCAGCCACTGTGAAGACTGGCGCAAACAAAAACCATATTCAGTCCATCCAACGTTCGCATTATTATTATTCCAAAATCATTTTGCAACGGTTCACCGCCTCTTCCTTGCTCTTTATACATCTGAAAATAACATTTGGTTTCCAGTTTTATATTATTGGCTAGCTTACCTTTATATTTCACCTTTATTGTCCGTATTGGTTGTATGTTGCCTTCTGTTGCTTATTTTTCAACTTCCCCGTTGTTTCGTTTCCCAGTAATCGTTTCCATGTTACATGCCCTCTCCTTTGCTTTAATGCTATCTTTAACTTATTTTGTCAGCCACGGTTACCCTATTCTCCCCTTAGACGTCCGCTTTATAATGAAAGCACCCGGTGTTTCGGAATTATTTCCAGAAATTACTGCCATTGCTGCTACACCGTCAAGCCTGCTCCAACACCCCCCCCCCCCCCCCCCCACCCCTCAAACGCTGCTATTCACTCGATGCCCGTTACATACAACTGATACGGGTCCCCTTCTTCTTCATGGCTTGAACAACAAACAGCGTGTAACGCAGAGGTCCCTGATACCGCCAATCTTGTGTTTCTCTTGAAAAAAGTACAGCAAACTAAAGGAAGAAGAAACAACTGATTTGAGAAATAGAGCATTACAGCCCAGGAGAAAATAATGAATGACTGCATTTCTTTGCACATGCGAAATCAACGTAAAAATAACCAGCTTAACAGGTTCAAAATTCTTACTACCGATGTGTTGTATTCCTACATCTTTCAAAAATCCATTGTCCTATAGCCGATGTTGACGGCAAGCCAAATCATGATTTAAAGGATTTTGATGAATTTGCCTAAAAATGCTTAGTTCTCATAGACATTGAAGGATTGGGTCGAAAGGGTATAGATTGGTGACACTTTGAGTCGGAAATAGGGGCCCGAACCCAAACTCCTTTCCCCATTTCCTCCAGAGATATTGCCCGACCCGCTGTCACTCCAGCATTACATTTTTGTATTGGACCGGGCTTGGTCGAATGCCGTGCTCAATAACTATCCCTCTCTAGAGTCTGGCAGTTTGTCTCTCCTTTTTAGTTTAGTTTAGAGATACAGCGCGGTAACTGGTCATTCTGCCCAAGGAGCCTACGCCGATCAGCGCTCCTCGCACCCCGACACTCTCCTACACACACACTATGGACAATTTATAATGTTACCAAGCAAATTAGCATACAAACCTGTACGTGTTTGGAGTGTGGGTGAAAAACGGAGATCCCAGAGTACATCCATGCAGGTGAACGTACAAACACCGTACAGACAAAAAACGGTAGTCAGGATCTAAGCCGGGTCTCTCGCTCTGTTATGCATCAATGCTACCGCCGCGCGTTCAGTGCGTATATTGCGTTCAATAATCTCGATTGTGAAAACTAAATTAGCACTGTATTCCAAAGTCGCTTGACGCACTGGTGGAGGCAAATAATCCTAACATTACATGTTTCTGTTCGGACACCCTGCCTTCCTGATTTAAGAATCCTATACTGAAAACTTCCTCTCAACAATCACCTTCTGAATTCATCTCACCAGTTGCAGAGACTTTGCGGGAAATCGATGCGAAATGACTCTCGAGGTTCACGATGGGCAGAGATGCCAGAATCTTGAGTAAACAATCATTCCTCTTGTGGAATTCGGCGATTCAGGCAGCCTCCGTCGAGGGAAAAGGAAACGTGTTTATCCAGAGGGCTATGCTGATATACTTGATTATCCCTTTAATAGATTTCGAGGGAAATCCTCGTTTCCCTTTGCAATAGATCAAAATCGAAACATTCCTCACCTTCCTCACGCATATGGCTATTCAGTTCTGCATGCAGAAGGTAGGAGAATTATTGGATCATAAACCCATGAATTGAGAAATGAAAGGCATTGCACAAAACGCAAAAATGAAAAACGAAAATTGACCTTTCGCACACTGCTTCAGTGCTCCTTCTACAAATAAATAAAATATAATGATCAATGATACATAAACAATTAAGGAGGGATTGTTGGTCTTTGAAAATACCTCATGTATACCGATCTATGTTCAATCATATAATAATCTTATCAAGTCATTAGTTATTGGGATATATTTAGTCAATGATTCTGATTGATGATCACCAATTATTTCTATTCAGTTGATACACAGCATAATTCAAAAACACAGCAAAACATTTAATTATGGTTGTTTTTAGTGTAATATTTCTGTTCCATGCATGAGAAGTATACGCATGATTAACTTGTGTTAATATCATATCATATCATATCATATATATACAGCCGGAAACAGGCCTTTTCGGCCCTCCAAGTCCGTGCCGCCCAGCGATCCCCGCACATTAACACTATCCTACAGCCACTAGGGACAATTTTTACATTTACCCAGCCAATTAACCTACATACCTGTACGTCTTTGGAGTGTGGGAGGAAACCGAAGATCTCGGAGAAAACCCACGCAGGTCACGGGGAGAACGTACAAACTCCTTACAGTGCAGCACCCGTAGTCAGGATCGAACCTGAGTCTCCGGCGCTGCATTCGCTGTAAAGCAGCAACTCTACCGCTGCGCTACCCCGTGCCGCCACTATGTTGATATGTTGCTATAAAGATATGTTGCTTTCCATCGTCAATGCTAATTAATACAATGCATATGTGAACATCTCTGAGGTTATACATCAAAGAGAATTTTAGGTAAACCGAAAGTGTGGGGAGGGGGGGTGTGAGCCAAGGTGTATCAGTCGATCAAATAAAAATTAAACACGTCACCCGTGTCTTCCAGTTCTTGCATTAATTTGGCAACGGCTGCAAAAAAAAGATGGATATATTAACACTGATTTACAGTCCTTTCAAATTTTCTTACATTGCGCAGATCAATGAACAAAAGGTTAGATGTCGTTATATTTTGAATTGAAAAGGAATCGAACGAGCCATTTTCGCTCGGGATAAATTGCACGGTTATCATTGACTCATGGAGAGATATTGCGCGGATTTATTCATTTCGACGCAACTCATAAATGCCGACCAACTTGCCTTCTCGAAGCGAGTCCCATTTTGCCCCATATCCCCTTAAAGATTTCGACCCATGTACCCGTGCAAACTATTCTTATACGTTGTTATTCTACATGCCACGACCACTTCTGGCAACTCGTTTCATATAATCGCCAACGATTGAGTGAAAAGGTTGCCCCTCAATTCCCTATTTCATCTTTTTCCTCTCAACTTAAATCTTTACCGTTTGATTCTTGATTTGCGTACTCTGGTGAAATTGTCCCGTTACCCCAGCTATTTCCTTTATATTTTTTTACACCACAACAAGATCATCGCACAGCCACTTGTCACACAATAAAGAAATTT
This sequence comes from Rhinoraja longicauda, assembly GCF_053455715.1. Lineage (NCBI taxonomy): Eukaryota > Metazoa > Chordata > Chondrichthyes > Rajiformes > Arhynchobatidae > Rhinoraja > Rhinoraja longicauda. Next base: position 21,417,505 of record NC_135976.1, on the reverse strand, counting down.
ATGAGGTTGAGATATTGTATAATTTATTGTATAGTGTCGTGCACAGAGAAGACAGGAGAAACGCATGGGGCGAGGAAGGACAGTTAATCTGAATGACACTTATTTGACTGCGAGGGCCTGACGGGTAAGGCAGATTGATTCACGGCATGGATAAGTACATGCGACTAGAACATTTCAGACATCATATGTACCTCGTTAATAGAGGAACAGGACGTGCAGATTAATTTCCCAAGGTACAGATGCCTCAGGAGAGATAGAGGTTTGTGTGTGTGTGTGTGTGTGTGTGTGTGTGTGTGTGTGTGTGTGTGTGTGTGTGTGTGTGTGTGTGTGTGTGTGTGTGTGTGTGTGTGTGTGTGTGTGTGTGTGTGTGTGTGTGTGTGTGTGTGTGTGTGTGTGTGTGTGTGTGTGTGTGTGTGTGTGTGTGTGTGTGTGTGTGTGTGTGTGTGTGTGTGTGTGTGTGTGTGTGTGTGTGTGTGTGTGTGTGTGTGTGTGTGTGTGTGTGTGTGTGTGTGTGTGTGTGTGCGCGCGCGCGCGCGTGCGTGTGTGTGTGTGGCGGGGGTGTAATACCGGAGGGGGTATTGTTTTATTCATTAAGGAGTGTGACACGTCAGTAGGCAGTCAAGGCATTGCTGATGGTTCGTCTATTGTGGCTATGTGGGCAAAGCGAAGAAATAACAAAATTATAATCACCTTGTCGGGAGTGTACTATAGACCACCAAATAATTAAAGTGGATTTGAAAAGCAAAGATGCCGAGAGATTGCAACCATTCTCAGGATTAGTCCGATGGTCATCGCGTGTTATTTTATCTTCCAATATTGATTGGGAATTTCATAGTGTTAAACATTTCGACGGGACAGAATTTGTGAAATGTATTCAGCATTGTTTCTTCGAACATTATCTCAAGTGTCCAACACGGGGAAGGGTCCGCTTGGTTCTCAGGAAATTGGGAGGGACAAGTGGATGGAGTATTCGTGGATGAGATTTTTGGAACCAGCGACCACTGTGCCATAAGGTTTAAGATAGTTATGGTTACAGGCAGGGCAGCATACGAGTTAAAATTCTAAACTTGGGTAAGGCCAAATTTAACGGTATTAGAGAGCAACTCGCTCAAGTTGTTTGGTGTAGGTTATTTAGGTGAAAAGGATGCTCTCAGAATGGATATATTTAAAAGTCTGCTGAAAAATGTTGATGACATGCGTGGCCCTGTTAGAGCGAAATAAGGTCATCAACTCATTTGTGAAAGGAGAAGGATTAGGCTATTCGGCCCATCAAGACTACTCCGTCATTCAGTCAAGGATGATCTATCTTTCCCTCGTAACCCCTTTCAACTGCCTTCTCCCCATAACCACTGGCACTCGTACGAATCAAATATTTATCTATCTCTGCCTTAAAAAATATTTATCGACTTGGCCTCCACAGCCTTATGTAGCAAATAATTCCACAGATTCACCACCCTATGGCTCAGGAAATTCCTCCTTATCCCCTTCCTAAAGGAATATCCTTCAACACTGAGGCGATTACCGCTAGTCCTAGACTCTCCCGCTAGTGGAAACATCCTCTCCACACCCATTCTATCCAAGCCCTTCAGTATTCAGTATTCGGCACGTTTCAATGAGGTCCCTGCTCATTCTTCTAAATTCCAGCGTTTACAGGCCCAGTGCTGTCAACTGTTCATCATATGTTAACCCACTCATTCCTGGGATAATGTTTGTAAACCTCTTCTGTGTCCTCTCCAGGGCCAACATATTCTTTACCGGATATGGTGCCCAATATTGCCAACAATACTACTAATACGGCTTGAGCAGCGCCTTAGAGAGCCTCAGCATTACATCCTGTCTTTATATTCTAGCTTTCTTGAAACGAATGCTAGCATTACATTGCCTTCTTCACTACCTATTCGATTTGCAGATTAAATTGAAGGTCGACACGAAATGCTGGATTAACTCAGCGGGACAGGCAGAATCTCTGGAGAGAAGAAATGGGTGACGTTTCGTGCCGTGACCCTTCTTCAGACTGATGTCAGTGGAGTGGGCGGGACAGAGATAGAATGCAGTCGGAGAGAGTAAGACTGGTTGGAGAAATGGGAAGGGGGAGGGGTGGAGAGAGAGGGAAGGCAAGGACTATTTGAGGTGAGAGAAGTCAATGTTCATACCACTGGGGTGTAAGCTACCCAAGCGAAATATGAGGTGCTGTTCCTCTAATTTGCGCTGGGCCTCACTCTGACAATGGAGGAGACCCAGGACAGAAGGTTAGATTGGGAATGGGAGGGGGAATTAAACTGCTGAGCACAATGAACTTGCTGATTAAGATTAAAGTTGCAGATTAACTTGTTGGGATTCCTGCACCAGCACTCACAAGTCAATTTGCGCCTCCAATTTACGGATTATCTCCCCATTTAGAAAATAATATACGCCTTTATTCCTGCGACCAAAATGCATGATTTCACACTATGCTACAGTGTGAAAGATACTCCTTCTGGATGCGTTGGGACGCATCCTCAGTGATGTGAACTGGGGTCATGGGGTGCTTCGGGGTTCACAACATCAGACACCCTCGCCCAGGCGACCCAGCCGGGGTTGATCAGGCCCCGAATTGCGTCCCAGCAGCAACCATCCACGGATCAGCCCTCTTAATAACTACTCTGCAGGGGTTGGGAAACTCTGGTGCGTGGAGGGACTGGGCTCTGTGCGGTGAGTGCTGGTCGGGCTCCTCCTGCGTCTCACCAGGTTCAAGGCCTGTGCGCTGCACGTTTCTCCTTCTCCGAGCATTTCATTCTTGCCTGATGGCATAAGGCCTTTCCGTGGCTTCTTGGGTTTCGTTCTCAGGAAAGACACAGACTGGGGTGCTAACCCATCCTGTCCCGGGTTCCGTCTATCCGTACCCCCAACTGTCTCTTCAGTAGTCACCAGACTATTCTTGGTTGTCACCCAGTCTATTCCAAGGTGCCACTGGCTGAGCCAGACTTCAATGAAAATTTCATCTGCCACTTTTCGGGCCTCTCTCCCAACCTGTGCAAGTCCTTCTACGGAGTCCATAATTTATCTGCACTACCCGCCCCTCCACCTATTTTCGTGTCATCCGTAAACTTGGCCATTAAACCTTCAATCCCATCGTACGTCATTAATATACAACGTGATGAATAACGGTCTTGGTACCAACCAATGCGAAACTCCTCCAGTCACTGGCATCCAACCAGAAAAAGCCCCTTTTGTTGCCACTCTTTGCCTTCTGCCATCCAGATAACCTGTTGTCTATGCTAGTATCTGCCCTTTGATGCAATGGGGGCCCATCATCCTTCGCAGCCTCACGTGTTGCATCTTACAAAGGCTTGCTGGAAGTCCCAGCAAACAACATCCACTAACACTTCTTCGTCTGTCCTACTATTTACTTCTTCATACAATTCCATCAATTTCGTCAGGTAAGACCTCCCCTTCACAAATCCATGGTGAATTCGGCCTATTTTATCATAATCTTCTAAATACTCTGTAAACGCGTCCGTTACAATGGACGCTTTAATTTTTCCAACTACTGAAGTCAGAGTAAGCGGCTGATAGTTCCCACCATTCAGCTTTGCTCCATTCTTGTACAACAGACTAATATTGGCGATTTCCAAATCGTCTGGAACCACACCTGACTAATGATTCTTGAAATATCACTTTGAATGCCTCCGCAATCTACAAAGTCACCTCATTCAGAAACCTAGCGTTCAATCCTACAACAACGGCATTGCGTGACGTCGGCCTCTATGGCCTCAACAGCACGTTCTGCTTTGGAAACCAGTCTGCTGCTCAGTGTGGCAATGTCTTCTTCCCCGACAGCTCCCAAATGTGTGAACCTGTTCTCAAGAGGTACAACACCCGTGGTCCCTTGAACTCACATTTTCCTCCCCTTTCTTACCGTCACCCACCTTCTCTCTTCCAGTACCGTCGGTGTAAGAATCTCACTGTAAGACTTGTCCAGGAACGACTCAGTTTCTCGGACGAACCTGAAGTTATACACTAGTTTCTCCAGTTCCCCAATAGGGTCCCTCAGGAGCTGAACCTGGATACACCTCAAGCTTGGAGCAGCCGAAGGCACCAGCAGTGTCCCTGACCTCCCACATCCTGCAAGCATCACACTGAATGAGCTTGCTTGACATTTCTTTCTTGGGTCTTACCTTCTCCAACTTTTGGTATGACCTACTCCCTCGGCCTCCTCGCCGAAGACTCGCAGTCAAAGACTCGCATTTTTCTCACAGGGCACTTCCCTCGGCAGGGCCGCACCCAGACAGGGGGACGTCAGGGTAAATGACTATGTGGTAGACACCATAATATGATAAGATTTAACCTGAAATTTGAGAGGGAGAAGATGAAATCGGATGTGTAGGTATGACAGCTCAGCAAACAGGACGAATGTGGCATGAGGGAGCGACCGTCCAAAGTTGGCTGAATCTACCACAAATCAGGTTGGCTCTCGATCTCAGGAAAGTGAGTTTGTAGAGTGGCCCCGAGGTGGATTCTTAGTGCAGCTTGTGTACTGGAGCCTACCAGAGAAAACGCAATTCTGGATTTAGTGTAGTCCAATGAACCAGATTTGATAAGAGAACTCAAGGTAAAGGAACCGCTTGGACGTAGTGAACATAATATGATTAGTTTTAATCTGCCGTTTGAGAGGGAGAATGTTAAATCGGAAGTGTCAGTGTTGCAGTTAAACAAGGGGACTATGAAGGCATGAGAGAGGTGCTTGCCAAGGTCGACTGGAAAGGGAACCTTTCAGGAATGGCGGTGGAATATTCTGGGCATAATCCGGAAGATGCAGCATCATTTCTTTCGAAAGCGAAAGAAAGATTCTAAAGGGAGTAGGAGGCAACAGTGGCTAACAAGGGAAGTTAGGAATGGAATAAAACTTTTCAAAAATTGTACAACACAGCATAGAGGAAGCCAGAAGATTGGGAAACTTTCAAAGGACAACATAAGGTAACAAAATGGGCAATATGGGCGGAAAAGATGAAGTACGAGGGGAAGCTAGCCAAGAGTATAAAGAAGGACAGTAAAAGCTTATTTAGATATGTTAAAAGAAAAAGAGTAGCAAAGTCAAATGTGGGTCCCTTGACGGCAGACAAGGGTGAAATTATTATAGGTGACAAGGAAATGGCAGAAGAGTTGAAGAGGTACTTCGGATCTGTCTTCACTAAGGACGACACAAACAATCTCCCAAATGAAGCACAGGACAGAGGACCGAGGAGGATAGAGGAACTGAAAGACATTTGCATTAGGCGAGATATGGTGTTGGGAAGACTGATGGGACTAAAGGTTGAAAAATCCACAGGACCTGATGGTCTGCATCCCAGGATAGTCAGGGAGGTGGCTCTAGAACTAGTGGACGCATTGGTGATCATTTTCCAATGTTCAATAGATTCCGAATCAGTTCATATAGATTGTAGGATAGCTAATTTTATACCACTTTTCAACTAAGAATAGAAGTTCGGCCGTCATGCTACAGCTGTACAAGACATTGGTGAGGCCAGAATAAAAGTCTTGTGTTCGGTTTTGGAGCAGAGAAAATGTACTTGGATGCTGACAAGACTAAAGCGCCTGAGAAAGAAAGAGAAGATGAGCAGACTAGTGATTTATGGATGTGTATATGAACATGAGATGAATCAATAGGGTGAATGCATTGGGTTTTGATCCACAATAGTGGAATCAAGAATCGGACATGGGGTTATGGTGAGACTGGAAACATTTAATTGGAACATGATGGACATTTATTTTTACACAGAGGGTGGGATGACTATGAAACGAACTAATGGAGGGGTAAGGTGAGGCAGGCGCTATCACAACATTTAAGAAAACTTTGAACGTACATGGATAGGATAGGTTTAATAATACATTTTTAAACGGATATTGACCAACCACATGCTGGTGGTACTCGAGCAGCTGGGGCATGTTGGTCCTCGTGGACAAGTTCGGCCGAAGGGCCTGCTTCCGCACGGTATGCGGCTCTGGTTCTCTGAAACTAAGAATTGCCCTTCTTCACTCTATATGTCAAGCTCATACAGCCTCCAGCTTAATGCTAAATATCCCATAACAGAATGATATAAACATGACAGAGGACTCCGTGTGCCCATCACCCACATCTTGCATAACTGTAGCAAAAGGGCGCATTCCCTGATTCTTGAGGGTAAGCGTGCCAAATGCATTCTTCTCCATGCTTTTACCTGCGCGCCACTTTCAGGGAATGATGTACTTGTCTCCGTGAAATCTTTGCAAACCAACGCATCCCATGGTCCAGGGGCTTCCTGTGAACGATATATCCTGATATGCCGTCGCGAAAAAGGTTACACCACACCCAAATGAATAAATTCAAGTTACCATTACTCGCCCCACTTACACAGGTGAATAAGATCCCATTAATGACAAATGTCACATTGTGGTGTTACCTGCAAACGAACTTGTTATGAGTTGCACATCCTCATCCAATTTATTGATATAGGTGACAAAGAGCAGAAAACGCAGCCCTGATCTGCGTGCCTCACAATTACTCACAAATTTCCAGTCTAAGAAACCAAATAACTATCGGGGACTGAGTGGGGGGGGGCTCCGTCAACAATTCATTTCTCGTACAGAACGGATATGACACTGTGACCGAAATGGTTGAGGCTTTCTTTGAAAGCTCTCTCAGTTGATCGATTCACCTTTTTCCCAAGTAAACGCGACCACTTATTCGAATTGTTATACCTTTGTGAGGGCAAAAAAATACTTAGAGGAAGAGAACAGTCAAGATAGCCACAAAATGCTGGAGTAACAGCTGGTCAGGCAGCATTTCTGGAGAAAATGAACAGGTGACGTTTCGGGATGGAACCCTTCTACAGACTGTTGCCAGGCATAAACGTGAACGGCGGGGTAAAGGTAACATCATGCATGTAGACCTGACGCCATGCATGGCATCTGCAAAATACACAGCAGTTCCAGGTTTGGGTATTTTGGCATCGCACTCATCCGGAAGACCTACGCAAGAACAACAACTACCTCAGACTCCAATCACCTCAGCGGAAGTACCACCTGTTCCAATATATCCTCCCACGCCTCCATCCACGGACCCCACCAGTCATTTCAGGTGAGAGGTTCGCGCGCACGTCCTCTGATCTTATTTATTGCATTTGGTGTTCCCAATGTGACCTCGTGTGCATCGGCGATCCCAAGCGTAGACTCAGCGTCCATTTCCGTGAACACTTGCGCTCCGTCCACGGGCGCCTGCTGGATCTCCTGGTTGGTAAGCTTTTTAGCTCGCCTTCCCATTACCAAACTGAACGTTCTGTCCTCGACCTCCTATATTGCCAGGGTGAGGCCATACGTAACGTTAGATATATCACCTCATATTCTGCTTGGGTAGCTGACCTGGTATGAAGACTAAATACTCCAACTTTTAGGAAACCTCACTACAACCTCCACAACCTTCCCTTTCTGCCCCCCCCCTTTCTTCCACCTGTCCCCTTCTCCTCCCCTGTGCCCAGCTAAACCCTCACCCATTTCTCCCCACCTATTACATTCCTCCCTGTAGCTTCGCAGTTTGCAACTGGTCAATCCTGTCCCACAGCATCCACTTTTATCTTTGGCCTTTGTTTCCTCCCTCTGCCTATGAATTCCACTCCTCCGCATCCCTCGTCCGCGACCACATATTACCAAGCACACTTTCCCCTGACTCTCCCCTCTCCCAACTTTCTACTCCATCCTCCAGTTCGCCTTAGGAAGATTTTCATCCCGACACGTCATCTATCCATGTTCTACAGCGATGCTGCCTGGCTCGCTGAGTTCCTCCACTAATTTGTGGGTCAATTTGCGTATAAATCATCATCTTATTTCGCTTGTTCACACCTATTTCATATGTATTAGCTATTGTTCTGGATTCGACACCACAATACCATCCAAATTCATTGCCAGAGACCTAGACCTTGAAGTCAACACTACCTCCTTTATCGCACCCCCCCCCCCCCCCCCCCACGATTTCGATCCACCATTTAAATCTCCACTTCCTGACTATTTTAGCACAGAGAGTAGGCGATGGCGCATCCGGCACAATAATTCTTAACAACATTGCCCTGCATCGATGCGTTTTCTAACCCCAATAAACACGGTATATATTCACAACCGTGCGGCCATATTCTGCTCGAACTCTGTTCACCGTGGTGTGCCTGGTCATGAAAAGAGACTAGACAAATTTCGGGAAGGATATAGAGAGCTGAGTAACATAATGCCAGGATATAAATTTCAACATGTGAAAATGGACAAAGGTGAGAACCAGAGGTAGAAATCACCAACAATCTTTGCAGGAACAACCACGTCGAATCTACAACCGAATAAAACACGTATCGTATCTACCTACTCAGGACGCTGAGGTAATTCTGCCTGACTTCAGGCACTCTGATCACCCTTTGCAATGCACCGTAGAATGTCGAGTTGCATCACAGCTTTATCTGGGAACACCTCTTCCCAAATCTGCAAAATAATGCAGGGATTTGCAAATGCAATCCAGTCCATCACAAAGATAAGACTCCCCTTGGTTTCAAGCTGCCATGAAAAAACAATGAAAATAACCAAGGAACTTTGTCGTTCCCGTCGAACAGGAGACACAGAAGCTTGATAATGCATAACGCTGGACACAGGAACAGCGTATTTTCCTCTCCTGTTAGACGTGAACAATTCTTCCATAAACTGGGGTAGTGTCAAGATATGCCAAGCTATTTAATTGGGCTAATTGGACCTTTTCTCTGGAATTGTTACGACAGAATACCGAGCACGCTACGTTCTTCACTGCTATTCTTCGCTCCTTATACGTACTGTTCTTTTGATTGGAGTGATTGCATTCGTGAATAGTATTTTCTCATGTTATTAGACAGCGCACAATCTAAAGTCTGTCACTATGGGTCGCTCTGGTGACATTTATAAACCTAAAACTACGTGCAATAGTGTCACGGTGAATTCGGGCAATACAAGCACTGTAATTCCATGACGTGCAAATCATCCTACACGTCACCCACTATCGTGAGAAGTGATAATTTAGCCATTTGAATACTCACTGAATGCACATAGATAAACAACGATGAGCAATACAGGAGCACATTAGCCCGAAGTACTATATCAGTAAATGGGGGTCTTTTCACCGCTTTCACGTAATGATGCACATGTTTAACAAATATTGACCGGATGATCCCTCCCAGAGCAACGGAGACATATATATCGGTCAAATGACCACAGATGATGTACTGGCAATACGCAGTCATAATTTGGCGGATGGGCTATGCATGGGAGCAGTTACGACAATATTAAATGCTTTCATGGACCATCACTGAAGATAAATACAAAATCATCGAAATACATCAAAATACCTAGAATCTTCATTTGAGTTCGACACCGCGTATTTCCACTATAGAATTTGAGAGTGTACATTAAGTTCTTATTTACTTTGATTGCCACCTCACCCAAGTCTGGACAGATATCGCCAACCAATAACATTTCTATGTACTAAATATACTCTTGATGTTTAGGTTCCGAGCATCTTCACAACTTATGCAATGTTTCCGTTACCTTGGTCTAGTTCATTGGCTATATTTAAGAGGGAGTTAGATGTGGCCCTTTTTGCTAAAGGGATCAGGGGGTATGGAGAGAAGGCAGGTACAGGCTACTGAGCTGGATGATCAGCCATGATCATATTGAATGGGGGTGCAGGCTCGAAGGGCCGAATGGCCTACTCCTGCACCTATTTTCTATGTTTCTATGTTTCTATGTCTATATGTGATGATAGATGTTCTCACTTATTTAAAATAACGCACGCCCAAATCGCGGATCAAGGGAGAAAAAGATAAACCTGAACCTCTTTTTACAACTACCACTATCAGCAGTCCTCTCCCTTTGATCTAGTTTAAATACAGACAGAATATAAATTTGAAATTCAGCATGTAATTATTCAGTGAGAAAATGCAGCGTACATAAATGTTTCCAAATTACCAAATATTAAGTAAAATCAGTAAATATCTACCTTTTGGAAGCCGTCTGATTATATTTTCTTCGGAAATAAATGAATAATTGATGTTTCACTATTAATCATGCATTGTCGCCATTTTGCTCACAGATGCAACTACTATTTATTAATAAAGACATGGTTGTTTAATTTCCGTACTTCAAAATTCCTCTTGCAATGCAAATTTGATGATTAGTACACGTTGAAAGCTATTGGCCGGAGATAACAATGACGAGAACATTTCCCTATCATATTTGAGTCCTTTGATTGTAGAAGAGATATATTAACAACATACGGTGACATCAACAACAACAGCAATGATAATAATAATAACAATTGTTCTGATTATCACAATAATAAACATAATAATTATTTTTTAACGACAATAACAAAAAAAAAGAGCACGCCCTGTCCTCCATCAACTTGCGTAATAATCGAGGTAATAGAACATTAACACAAATAAACAATCACAGCAGTAATAACTACACCAACAATAACAACAGTAATACCAAAATACATTTGTTGCATTCTATTGATAGAGGTTTCCAATATCATATTGGTAATTCAATGATATATAAATCTACTCACGGCACATCTTAATGTGACAACAGCAAATAGATTTCCATGTAGGAATTGACAGTAAATGATATTATCATAAGCAGCATTCGCTATCGAAAGAAGAATGATTATCATAACATCCCAATCGTTGATTTTGGATCTGCAGGTTTTGTCTGATGTAAAATGAGGATAAGAGTGCTATATTGAGATGACAATACAGGGTTTTTTTCTAGCAATACGCTAATTCTTACTTGGCATTTGGACATAATTCTGGAATATTCTTTCCTAGGTTTTGTTTAGTTTCCTCTCAACGCATGAGCAACATCACTTGCAGTGTTAAGCCAATCAGTGAAATGGATATTTTAAAACATCAAATTAAAGTCAGGTCAAAGTTCATACCGTTAAATTATGATTTTTTTCCAATCATGAACCCAAATCAAATTGTGCAATAAACAATAGCACCAAACAGTCAGTGTCCTGAACATCGTTCAGCATAATTTTCTTCTCGCAGCAAGTAGTTTGTTTGCAATTACATTGGTATTTCTCGGAACAGAGAGAAAGAAAATCGATAACCCCCTGTGTGTCCTCAGAAATTACAAGCTTAGGAGGTAACCATTGGAATTTTAGTCATCAGTTAAAATTGGTTTGAAAGGCACACAAAAACACGGACAGCCAAATACCCCATTGCTATTCCTACCGCCTAGCATTTAAAATTAAAATTTGAAGGATTTTCAACGATTTTTTTCTCATTTCCAGAGATAGAATGCATCAATAGAAAGCAGCAATAAGAAATAAAAAGGAGTTCTAAAGCTGCTCGTGTCCTGCAATGCATACAAAACTGTTTCCATCGCATAATAAATGTGGAAGCTGGATTGCTGCTTCGGAAACCTATCTAACTTCGCTTCGCTACACGCCACGTAGGCTGCCCGCCTCTGAAAAGCGTTGGTCGCTCTCTCCCGGCAAAGTTAATTTGTAGAAAGGGCGAATGTGTGGAATACATACGTTTTTTTTAGATATATACGTTCATCTTCATCTTTTGCTTGCGTCTAACGATGGATCTACATTTAGAGCCACCCTAATTGATGGAATTCAAGCAAAGCGAATTTACAGAAAACTCTGCTTTAACAGCAGCGTTCAAGAAGGTGTCTAACCACAACCTGCTCGATGTCAGTAATCAATGGCCATTATGGTCTCATCTTCTGACTGACTCGCAAGACTAATGATATGAATAAATAACGTGCAATCTTACCTTCTCCACTGGGGCCCTCTTTTAATTCTATACATATGAAATAGTAAAATACCCAAAATAAATCGAATCACTCCATTATAATGGTATGGTAGAATGTTTTGAATTGAAGTCAACTATGTATGCACTGACCTCTCTTACATCTTCTTTGTTTGATTGCTATATAAAAGAAGACAACGTTCCGCATACTCAAAATAGTTATAATAATATATGTTGTTCATGCATTTGGGTTATTAAATGTTTGTAATTAACGATCTAATCTTTATTACTTAATTCACAATATAATACAGTAGTGTATTGAGATATTTTGCATAATTTTACTCGCCAAGTCATGGAGTCGTCGTGACAGGGTGGCTGCACAAAAGATTCGATACGGTTCCTTCAGATATTGAGGAGTGCGGTTATAAGAAGGGATTCGATTGAGTAATGTATTTTGTAACGTAGATGGCTGAGCAGTAACATTACAGAGGACTAGAAGTTAAAGAGGGGCATATAAATTGTAAAAGTCATACGAATCTCAATCGGGAAAAATTGGGGTCGATAGACAGATCGGTCGGCATAGCGAGGTGGGCCTTAAGAGAACATAGAAACATAGAAAATACGTGCAGGAGGAGGCCAGTTGGCCCTTCGAGCCAGCACCGCCATTCAGCATCATCATGGCTGATCATCTACAATCAGTAACCGGTGCCTGCCTTCTCCCGATATCCCGTGATTCCAGTAGCCCCTGGAGCTCTATCCAACTCTCTTTTAAATTCATCCAGCGAGTTGGCCTCCACTGCCGTCTGTGGCAGAGAATTGAATAATTCACAACTCTCTGGGTGGAAAAGTTTCTTCTCACCTCAGTTTTAAATGGCCTCCCCTTTATTGTTAGACTGTGTCCCCTGGTTTTGGACTCCCAAATATTTGGAACATTCTTCCTGCATCTAGCTTGCCTAGTCCTTTTATAATTTTATACGTCTCTATAAGATCCCCTCTCATCCTTCTGAACTCCAGTGAATACAAGCCCAGTCTGTCCAATCTTTCGTCATATGACAGTCCCATCACACCGAGGATTAACCTCGTGAACCTACGCTGCACTGCCTCAATAGCAAGGACGTCTTTCTCAAATTAGGAGAACGTTTCATCACTGTACGTTTTTATAATTATGTTTAAACCGGACGAAGAATATTCAATTAATTCTGTATCATGCATTGTATATTGTTCGATAGAAAACGTGCAATGGAAGAGAATAAATTAAAATGTATGTTTTGTGTAATAGATAGCAATCCACAAAATGTGATAAGAAATTATCCGTACAGATGAAGCAAGCTTGCTCATAGCTCTTCAATTGTGATGCTGGTAGTTTCCTTTTATAAATCATTAATGAACTAAATTGATGGACATGCTTGAGTCGGCAGGGACTCTATGTAGATATTCAGGGATTACAGTTGCCTAGGACGCAGAGGATGGAACGTTCACAGGTTAAGAAGAAATTAACATACATGATTCGATGTGCCAACTTGGAAATATTGAATAAGGTTCAACACTATGAAGTAAGTGTGATGTCGGAATATAAGTTATTGTCTGTGCTGCCATGGCATAGCACGTGTAACATACAAACGAGGCTAGAAATTATCACTGTTGGAAATAGAAATCTCCACGGAAAGTGCTTTCCCGAACATTTCAAAGTTTCTAATTTTCTTCAGATCTGTTGCTATAGCTGCTCCTGTATTATCGTCGGCATGGGTTAAATTAGATCACAAATTTCCTACCCCAAATCTATTGGCTACTACAAATAGTAAAGATATTCAAGAAGGAAAATTATCGATGAGAAATAAATGCTGCATTTGTCAGTAACACACCATCATGAAAAACGAATAAATACTATATTTGCCATGATTCCTGGTGTCTATTAGCATTTTCCACAGTAAAGCTAACAATATTGGGCAAAACATTAATCAGTTCGAGGAATTCAGCTTTTAGCTTTGTGTAGAATTCTAAGTCCTTTTATCCTGTCAGTTCAGGCACTGGCAGCAGTTTGTGTCTAAATTCCACATTCCGGAAGTTGCCAAGATGTAGATAACCAATCTTTTGCAGTGTTATTTGACTTTTCTCCACCTTGACACTCAACGGCCTTGGGGAAAAAAACTTGCTGGTTGCGCAGAAACAGTGAAACCGTGCGTTCTTCCCCCTAGTTGCTCTGGTTTCCACTCTCATCCCCATAATAATCGGAATGGCAGTTTAGTTGTCTAATCTGCGATACCCGAATTGAGTCGTTTAGGCGAAGAAGTTGAAATATGTAACATATATATGTTAAGGAAAAGCGAATAAAATCAAGTTTACTGTGTACTGTGACTATTATGTCTGTATTGATTCGATCCCAGATTATTCGTTATATTACTCTGCGACTCAATTCCCTTGGTTAAGAGCACACATTCCTTAAATATAGCTCTCTACCCAGACGCCTTGCAGCTTCCTTTGAATTTTGTTGCCCTGATTATTCATGACGTTTTGTTTATATGCACGTACAGATCTATAAGGCAAAAAAAGTCCTACTTTCACCAGACACAATTCCACAGTTTGAGTATCTGGTATGGCATAAATGATCGTCACGCTGCCTAAAGGTTGCTTGTATGGTCGTACCAGCAGTTGCAAATTCAAGTTTAATCTTCACATAGCCGCATTCGGCTCATGCACCCGTTCGTTTGCGTATTAAGGATAAATACAGCGAGGTTTTGCGTGCAATGAGAGATGTGTTTGTCAACTTCGGTAAGTCATCCGCTGCCAATTTGTTCTCAATATAGATAACTCAAACCGACAAATTATTTTAATGAGAAACAACAACATTCCAAATTTATTGGCAGATTTAAGTAAATTATTCTCTTTGTTCAACAGATACAAAAGATATTATATTTTAAAAAGACGCTGCTTATGGTATAAATCCAGTTGATAAGATAGACAGATTTTGCCCTGGAGGTCGTTACCTTGTTCAGACTGCCTCAGATTTGCCACTAATAAGAAAAATCAACTGCAACTTCGAGGAAATGGGATATTTCACTTATCTACAAAAGCGGAGCAAGGTAAAACAGATATATTGAGAACGGGCTATCAATCAGTCAAAAAATGAACTTTAAGGGCTTAACCCATAAAACTGGGTCTAAATAATACCGCCTGACTGCGGAGAACGAAGAAGTTTTAAAGGAAATCGCTCAGAAATTAAATATCCGGCATTCCTCACATCAATTAAGTGATACTGCGAAACATGTTACATATATTAGCAGTGTCGACCGAGATCCAATAAATAAGAAATGAATCGAACAGAAATAGCACCATGTGCAGCAAGGAAATACAGATACCGGCTTACACCGAAGATATACACAAATAATTGCAGTAATTCAGCGGTTCAGGCGGCATCTGGGGAGAAATGAAATGGATGACAATTCGGTTCAAGACCTTTCTTCAGACCATGAGTCAGGGGAAAGGAAAAACAGAAATATGGAAAGGTACATAGAACAAATGAATGAACAATACAATACCATACAATATATCTTTATTGTCATTGTACAGGGGTACAACGAAATTGGGAATACGTCTTCCATACGATGCAATAAATTAATTAGCTAATCGGTATAAATTTATACAACCCAGTGAAACAAATTAGAAACAGTTTAAAACAGTGTAAAGTTCAAGTAGGTCTGTGCCTGTTTACTCTGCGATGTGACCATCCGGTTCAGCAGGACCGGTTTATAGCAGCTATGGCCCTGGGGATGAAGCTGTTCCTTAGTCTGGAGGTGCGGGCGTAAAAGGCCTTGTAGCGCCTGCCCGATGGTAGACTTTCGAACAGACTATTGCAGGGGTGTGAGGAGTCTTTGAGAAAGCTGGTGGCTTTTCTGAGGCATCGTGTGTTGTAAATGTCCTCCAAGGCAGGTAGATGTGTTCCGATGGTCTTCTGAGCTCTGTCGACTACCCGCTGAAGAGTTATCCTCTGCCTCCGTGCAGCTGAGGTACCAAACAGGGATGCCATGCGTTGGGATGCTCTGTATGGTGCAGCGGTAGAAGGTCGTCAGCAGCCGTTGGGGCAGACCAGACTTTTTCAGTGTTCTCAGGTAGAACAGTCGTTGCTGCGCCTTCGTGACCAGCGCAGTGGTGTTATGGACCATGTGAGATCCTCGGAAATGTGAGTGCCCAGAAACGTGAAGCTGGACACTCTGTCCACACTGTCCCCATTAATAAAGATCTGAGCGTATTCCCCGTTGTGTGATCTACGGAATTTGATAATCAGCTCCTTGGGCTTGGAGGTGTTTATGGACAGGTTATTAACTGAGAAGCAATCCGCCAGGTTCTGCACCTCCGCTCTGTAGTTTGTTTCATCATCGTTGGTGATCAGCCCGATCACCGTTGTGTCGTCTACAAACTTGACAATGGTGTTGGTGTCGACTTCAGGAACACAGTCGTGTGTGAATAGGGAGTGGAGCATGTGGCTCAAAACACAGCCCTGTGGTGTGCCGCTACCCAGGTTGATAGTGGGGGACAAGTGCGGGCCCATTCTCACTGCTTTCATTCGCTCCATCAAGAAGTCCAGTATCCAGTCGCATAACGACGAGTTGAGGACTAGCTGGTGGAGTTTGGTGAGGAGCTTGGTGGGGATGACCATGTTGAAGGCAGAGCTATAGTCAATGTATAGCATCCTCACGTACGTGCCCAGTCTCTCCAGGTGAGTCAGGACAGTGTGAGGAGCCAGAGAGATCGCATCCTCTGTGGATCTTGTGAGAGAGAAGTAAAAAGGGTTAATTGATTTAAACTAAGGACCATGAGAAATAGCTGACCTGACTAAGAACCGCAAGAACAAATAGTGACATTCCGAGGATAAGGGCAAGATATCCAAGGAACTAGTGACGTTCCAAGGAGAGGGCAAGATATCCAAGGAACTAGTGACGTTCCAAGGATAAGGGCAATAGTGACATTCCGAGGATAAGGGCATGATATCCAAGGAACTAGTGACGTTCCAAGGAGAGGGCAAGATATTCAAGGAACTAGTGACGTTCCAAGGATAAGGGCAAAATATCCAAAGAGTAAATAGTGACATTCCGAGGATAAGGGCAAGATATCCAAAGAACTAGGAGAGAGGGCAAGATGACCAGAGCACTAGGGGAGAGGGCATGAACTACTCTGTACTGCACATGCCTAATGAGATAAATGAATATTGCAAAAACGCCCCGCATGACAAGATGCCTCATTTAAATGTACATGCGATGTATGATGTGGGAGGCAACAGGGGCGGTGACGGTAGATTGTGCACCTCAGTGCTCCGATTGGAAGGAGCCCGAAGGGGAGGAATTTAAGATGTGACAATTGTAAAGTGAAGTGAATAAAAAGAAGGGATTTTCCCGACCTCGGTGTGTCTTGAGAGGGAAGGCACCCAACTCTGCAGACTTGCAAATAAAATACTTGTTTCTCTAGATTTTCTCGAGCATCGTAATTGTGAGCACTCAAATTTGCATCTCACAGCTTGGGGGCTCGTCCGGGATCGCCACTACGGCCGGCTGACGGGAGTATACGGAAGAAGGGATGATGCACCCCGCTGAGTTCAGCGGTCTCAGACTCCTTGCTTGCCGTCAGCGGTTTGAGCGAGTGATACCTGGACCAGAGACTCGAGAAACAAGTGGGAGGACCAGGAAATCACGAGGAGCTAAATCGAGTGATTCTTGTGCACAAGACCCGGGTAAGAAAACTGACTACTCGGGCGATTACAGCTAAGATCGGAGGGGAATTCCGATCGGGAGAATAAAAGATCGGAGGGGAAATTCCGATCGGGAGGATGGGCAGTGAAAACGGAAAGCCCAAAAGGGAGGGGAAGGGCAGTAAGCCCAATCCCCGCATTCCGCCTGATAGTCCGTTGGGGCGAATGCTGAGCCATTGGTGGCAGGGAAAAACCCAGGGATTGGAGAAGACAAAATTATTAAGTTCTGTTATTTTGATTGGCCAAAGGAACCAATAAAAGGGAGTTCAGTCTGGTGGCCACGACTGGGCTCCGATGAGGATTGAGTACGGCAGGCACTAAATGTGTTTGTTAATTCAAAAGCTTCCCCTAATCTGGAGGAAAGTTGTTATGCTTGTAAGGGGAAAGCGAAGAATAAATCACAGGCTTGCCGATGCCTCGGAATAAATATTAAAGGAATATAGTAGAACTATAGAAGATATAAATAGCGTAATAGGTAGCACAGTGACTATAGAGACGGAACGGAGTGAGAACAAGGACTGCATTTAAACTGACTGACCAAGTGCACTAACATAAGACGAATACAATGAATAAAATAACTGCAGTTGAACTACCAAGTAGGAAGTTCCCGGTATCCAAAGAGGATATTAAATTTTTTTTTTTTTAAAACACTCTGAGAAATGGAAAAAAAAAAAGGACGAAACAATTGGCGGCACGGTAGCGCAGCGGTAGAGTTGCTGCATTACAGCGAATGCAGCGCCGGAGACTCAGGTTCGATCCTGACTACGGGTGCTGTACTGTAAGGAGTTTGTACGTTCTCCCCGTGACCTGCGTGGGTTTTCTCCGAGATCTTCGGTTTCCTCCCACACTCCAAAGACGTACAGGTATGTAGGTAAATTGGCTGGGTAAATGTAAAAATTGTCCCTAGTGTGTAGGATAGTGTTAATAGTGTTAGTGTGCGGGGATCGCTGGGCGGCACGGACTTGGTGGGCCGAAAAGGCCTGTTTCCGCGCTGTATATATATATGATATGATATGATATGATATGAATTGGTTACGAAATGGCCCACGGAATGATATAAATATGATATAAATTTTGATATAAATGTTGATATATTTATATTTTGATATAAATATGTGTGATGAAATGGGAGTGTTAATTAAGAACTATAAGCCTAAGGATAAATCAGAAACCCGAGTAACGAAAAAGGAAAAATAACTAGACGTAATTGTTTAGAATAGAAGGAGAAAGGCTGAGGAAAGCATAGCAGGAAACGAATACCACCCCAAACAAGGGTGAAAGACCCCCAAAACAGCATGAAAGTCAGGAGCTTCAGGAGAAAAAAATCAACTCTGTACCCCAGCCTATGGGACCCTGGGTATCCCCCTCCCTATTCCAGCCAGGACGGAACAAAGCAGTGCCCTTTGGTAAAAGGGAATAGTGGAGATAGAGGGAGAAGTCACAACTTGGAACGATGAGCAAGACATAAAGGAATATAGACAGAGAAGGGGGCAGCGGGAAAAGGAAAGGATGAAGCAAGAAGCACGGGAACTAGAAGCAGACATCAAAAGGCTGCAGCACCTCAGGGACCTCAGGGACAGAAATATTTATGAGACCCGTCAGGCAGCAAATGAGGAGTATGAGGGAGACAGCAACGCAGAAACACAGGCATGTAATCAGCAGGCATCAGAGGCAGGACAACAACTGCTCAGGGCAAATTTCGTGACTAAATCCTGGCCTGATGTGAGGAAAAAGTTAGAAAAGATGGATGATTGGAATGAGAGATCACTACCTCGGTTGCTTACGGAGGCCCAGAAAGTGTACGTGCGGAGGGATGAGGAGAAACAGAAGGGAAAGGCAAAGATTATGTTACAGGCAGTAAAGCAAGTAGTAGACAAGGAACAGGGAGGTACAGGACGGCGGGGGAGTTACGCCCAAGGCAGAGGGAGAGGAGGCGGCAGAGGCCGTGGAAGAGGGGGATATGGAGAAGGTTACGGCAGGGGCCGGGGAAATACGGGTACGGGGCAAGGTTGGAGGACAGGGCCTTCAAAATGTTATTTTTGTAATAAGGAAGGATACTTCAAAAGGGAGTGCCCTGAGCTTGTAGCGGAGTCCCGCACGTACAGTATGATGGAAAATGAATAGGGGGGGTCAGGGGTTCCTGTCCGTGGGGTCGAGAGACTATAGAAGGGACCCCCTGGTAAATTATAAAATAGGACCCCAAGGAGAAGATACGGTGTTCATGGTAGATTCAGGAGCGGAGCGATCAAGTGTGACCAAAGTACCAACAGGTACGGAGGCAGGACAATGGAGAGTAAAAATAACCGGGGTATGGGGAACTGTGATGGTAGCTCCCGAGATAGGAGGGGTGAATGTAAGGTATGGAAACCGGGAGGCGGTAGAGGACCTGATCTTAGTACCCCAGGCTGGCGTAAATTTAATGGGCAGAGATTTACAAATACAATTGGGAATAGGCACAGCACCGGTAGAGGGAAGAGTAGTGGTCCAGTTGTATACTCTGTATAGATGGAAAAAGATATAGTGGATACGGTATAGTGAATGGGGAAACTATGGAGGAAATTGAAAGTGGCAGGCTGCCTGATAGTTGGTCAGCCCAATCTTGTGAATTATATGCACTAATGAGAGCTTTGGAACTATTGGAGGGAAAGGAAGGAACAGTGTATACCGACTCAAAATACGCCTTTGGGGTAGTACACACCTTTGGGAAGATCTGGAAAGAGCGAGGAATGATAACAGCTCGGGGGAAAGAATTAGCGCATGAGCAATTGATAGGACAGACACTGGAGGCCTTGCAGAAACCTGAACGGGTAGCCATAGCACATGTGGCAGGGCATCAGAAGGGTAACACCCTGGAAGTCCGAGGAAATAGGGCAGCGGATGAGGTGGCAAAGAGAGCAGCCACAGATCAGACGGTAGAAATGATGTCACTGATACCTTTAAGGGAAACAGAGGAAAAGATACCTATCTTTGGTGAAAAAGAGCAGGAACACATGAGAGAAATGGGAGCCCGGCGTACCCCAAATGGGAAATGGTGGACACCGGATGGAAAGCAGCTATTGAACAAATAAATTATAAGGGAGTTATTAGGGAGGTTGCACGGGCAAAGCCACTGGGGAACCCAAGCCCTCTGTGATACCCTCCTCAGGACCTACGCTTGTCATAGGGGGTTGTGTAATATGTCAGCGGATCAACAAAAAAATCATGAGAGCAGTCCCAGGAGGAGGACAACCATTGGCAATAAGGCCCTTCCAAAGAATACAGGTAGACTTCACCGAGTTGCCCCGGATACAGAGATGGAAATACCTGTTAGTGGTAGTAGACCATTTCACTAGATGGGTAGAAGCATTCCCTACAGTAACTGCCACCTCACAGTCGGTAGCCAAGGTATTATTGGAGCAAATTATACCCAGATATGGGATTGTGGAAACAATAGACTCAGATAGAGGGACACATTTTGCCTCAAAAACACATAAAATTATATGTGAAGCATTAGGAATTGAATGGAAATTACATACACCTTGGCATCCCCAGAGTTCCGGAAAGGTGGAAAGAATGAATGGCACCTTAAAGACCCAAATCACCAAGTTAGTAGAGGAAACGAGACTCCCCTGGAGTAAGTGCCTTCCGATAGCCTTGTTAAGAATCCGAACGGCACCTCGGAAAGATATAGGGGTATCCCCATATGAAATGTTATTCGGGCACCCGTACTTAGGAAAGATAGAAGGGATCCCAACTATACCAGGGAACGACGTGTTCTTAAGGAACTATTTACTGGCAGTATCCCAATCTCTTGCAGAACTAAAAACTAAAGGATTATTGGCCCAGAGCCCGCCACTGGATTTTCCGATTCACTCAGTCAAGGCTGGAGACTGGGTACTAATAAAAACGTGGAAGGAAGAAAAGTTGCGACCTAGGTGGAATGGACCCTACCTTGTGTTATTAACCACAGAGACAGCAGTACGAACAAAAGAAAAAGGGTGGACACACGCAAGTCGATTTAAGGGTCCCGTGGAGGCCCCACCAGACAATATCAGCCCGTAGACGGCACGTGGAGGAAAGGAGCCATTGACTTTGGTATTCACCAAGACCCCGCACGGAAAATGAAGACTTTGTGCTGGTGGATCGGGTGCTGGGTGGTTATCCAGGTTGTGAGTAATGTAACATGCATAAAAATAACTATACCACAGAATAGAAGGGCCACCACCATCCCATTTGATGTATGTGAAGGAAAATGGTGGTGTGGTCATAGGATGTATGTATGCACCCATCCCTGTAAAGATTGGCACGAGGTATTCACTTCATCTAGAGAGGGGTGGCATAAGCCCACCTATCAAACTGATAGGTGGAGAGTATATCAAAACCCAAATGAGGGATTGCCAGGACGTGTATATGTAAGCATACAGAGGGTTCAAATGAAGGATAATGGTAAGATATCCAAAGAACTAGGAGAGAGGGCAAGATGACCAGAGCACTAGGGGAGACGGCATGAACTACTCTGTACTGCGCATGCCTAATGAGATAAATGAATATTGCAAAAACGCCCCGCATGACAAGATGCCTCATTTAAATGTACATGCGATGTATGATGTGGGAGGCAACAGGGGCGGTGACGGTAGATTGTGCACATCAGTGCTCCGATTGGAAGGACCCCGAAGGGGAGGAATTTAAGATGTGACAATTGTAAAGTGAAGTGAATAAAAAGAAGGGATGTTCCCGACCTCGGTGTGTCTTGAGAGGAAGGCACCCAACTCTGCAGACTTGCAAATAAAATACTTGTTTCTCTAGATTGTCTCGAGCATCGTAATTGTGAGCACTCAAATTTGCATCTCACAATCTGTTTGCCCTGTATGCAAATTGATGCGAGTCCAGTGAGGCAGAGATGTTAGATTTGATGTGTGAGAGGACCAGCCTTTCAAATCACTTCATGATTATAGGAGTTATGGCAACCGGACGATAGTCGTTCAGGTTGGTGATTTTTGCTTTTTTCGGCACCGGCACTATGGTAGCCGACTTAAGGCACTTGGGGACCTTAGCCAGAGATAGTGACAGGATAAAGATCCTGGTGAATACCTCAGCCTCCTGTTCAGCACAGTCCTTAAGTGCCCTTCCTTGAACTCCATCCGGGCCGGCAGCCTTGCGTTGGTTGACCCTTCGCAGAGCGCGTTGTACATTCTGTATGCTTAATGTTAAGACCTGTCCCTCCGCCTTGGTTGGAGTTCTTCCCCTCATGGTGGTGTTGCCAGTTTCGAAGCGGGCAAAGAAAGTGTTAAGCTCGTTGGTTAGTGTGGCATCGCTGTGGGGGCAGGCAGGGCTGATCTTGTAGCCAGTGATGTCCCTGGTGTCCGTGGTATTGAAGTGGTCCTCAACCCGTTGCCTATGGGTGCCTTTGTCCCTTTTTGTACCTTTGTTCAGGTTTGACCTGGCAACACTGTATGCTGAAGTGTTACCAGATTTAAAGGCATTGTTGCGTGCCCTCAACAGATTCTGTACCTCCTTATTCAGCCATGGTTTCCGGTTTGTATATGTCTTTGTCTCCTTGTCCACTGTGACATTCTCCACACAGGTTGATGTAGGAGAGCACAGTGGATGTGTACTCCTCCAAGTCTACCTCTAAACCGCAGGTCGCTTGTTGTGCAAACAGGTCAGTGCGATCAAAGCAGTCCAGGAGTTGTAGGGTGGCGACCTCGGGCCATATTTTGACACTCTTAATTGTAGGTTTGGTTTGGCGGATTTAGTGTTTTTTGTATACGGCCAGTAGAAACAGTGGGTGATGATCGTATTGTCGCAGAGGAGCGCCAGGGAGAGCTCTGTATGCGTCTTTACGTTGGTATACACTTTATCCAGCGTGTCTGAGCCCCCGGAAAGTGCACTGCACATGCTGGTGGAATTTGCGGAGCGCAGCTCCTAGGTCGACCCGATTAAAGTCCCCGGCAACAATGAAGGCACCGTTACGGTGGGCATCCTGGTGCTTGCTGATTGCCGAGTGCAGCTGTGCTAGCGCTAGGTTAACATTAGCCCGTGGGGATTGTACGCGGCCATGATGATAACCACAGTAAACTCCCGCGGCAGATAAAACGGCATACATTAATGCAGTAGGTACTACAGGTCTGGGGAACATTGGCTCTCTATTGCAGTGTGGTTGGTGCACCAGTCATTGTTATTGTAGATACAGAGCCCACCTGTCTTGCTCTTACCGGAGTCCTTTGTTCTATCAGCGCGATGTAGTGAACGGTTCGTTAGCTCCACAGCCCCGTCGGGAGCCACCGCGTTGTGCCACGTCTCCGTGAAGCTCAGCGCGCAGCAGTCTTTCAGGGATTGCTGGGTGTTGATCCATAGCCTTACCTCATCCATCTTGTTGGAGATTGACCGGACATTTGCAAGAAAGGGATGGTCTTTGTGAGGCCCTCCGTAGCCTGGCCTGTACCCCCGCTCTCCGTCCACGTTTTTGCTTCCTCTCCCTGCGCTAACTCCGTCTCCTTCCCTCCGATATGATGATCCAGGGGGCTGTTCTGCTTAGCTCCGTCGGAATTTTGGTAAGGGTTTTATAGTACTCACCAGCTAGTCTCTCGCAGCCGCGTCCGATTTTAAACGAATATTCCGTGACCTGATTGTCCCACCTCCTTTGCTGCTGGGCTGCTCCGTGCGGCTGCATGAGCCTTGCGTGGTCTGCAGCGCTATGGAGAGCGCGATGTCGCTGTGTTCGGACGTGCAAAGAACGAATCAAAGCCAGCAACTTTGATCAAGGTAAGATGGACTGCACAATGATCCATTGATGGCTGTGGGGAAGGTAATAACGTGTGACACAAACGTTGAACTCTGCCGGACTAGTTGGAACTAGTGCAACTGCTAGTTTGGGGAATAGTGGGAGGGAGAAGTGATGGAAGGGTTACTTGAAGTTCTCCAATTTGCGTTTGCCATTATTTTGACAGTGGACCAGAACGAAAAGGTCAACACGGGAATGGGAAAGGGAGTTCCAATGTTTGGCAAAAGGTAGATCGCATAGGTCAAGGCGAAGTGAGCGAAGGTGTTCAACGAAATGATCGTCCAGTCTGTGCTTGGATCTCGCCGATATATAGAGTCCACAACAGGAACAGCATATACGATAGAGGAGGTTGGAGGAGGTGCAAGATAACCTCTGCTTCACCTGAAAGGATTGTCGGGGTGCCTGGGCAGAGTCAATGCAGGAGGTAGAGGGACAGGAGTTGCATCTCCTGCGGTTGCTGGGGAAAGTAACTGGGGAAAGAAACAAACAGTGGTTTGTTTGTGAAAGGATTAGTTAACCAGGGAGTTGCCGAGGGAAATTTGTCTGCCAAAAGCGGCAATGGGTGGAAATGGGAAAATGTGATTAGTGGTGGGATCCAGTTGGAGGTATCGAACATGTCGAAGAGTTATGTGCTGTATGCGAAGGCCTATGATGTGGAAGGTGAGGAACTGGAGGACTCTGTCCCTCTTGCGACTGGAGGGAGAGGGTGTATGTGGAGCTACGGTGTAACGAGGAGACACTTATGTGGGCCATGTTACCTGCGAGACAATTGCATGTTAAATGTATTTGACCTTACTAGTCAATTCCGGAGATTTTCAATTATTTTGTTTTTCTGTGAGGTAGTTTCTCTGCTTGTTAGCTAGTCAAGTCAAGTCTAGTCAAGTTTATTTGCAACATACACATACACGATGTGCAGTGAAAAGAAAGTGGCAATGCCTGCCGATTGTGCACAAAAACAGAATTACAGTTACAGCATATAAATATAGTTAATAAAGTTCAAATAGAGAAGACAAAATTTTGTCCCTGGAGTTATAAAAGTTAACAGTCCTGATGGCCTGTGGGAAGAAACTCCGTCTCATCCTCTCCGTTTTCACAGCGTGACAGCGGAGGCGTTTGCCTGACCGTAGCATCTGGAACAGTCCGTTGCTGGGGTGGCAGGGGTCCCTCATAATCTTGCTTGCTCTGGATCTGCACCTCCTGATGTATAAGACCTGCAGGGGGCGAGTGTAGGTCCCATGGTACGTTCTGCCGAACGCACTACTCTCTGCAGGGCCATTCAGTCCTGGGCAGAACTGTTCCCAAACCAGACTGAAATGTTGCCGGACAGGATGCTCTCTACAGCCCCAGAGTACAAGCAATGAAGGCTCCTCAGAGACACTCTAAATTTCCTCAGCTGTCTAAGGTGATAAACGCGCTCCTTTGCCTTACCCACCAGGGCGCCAATGTGCGTTGCCCACCTCAGATCCTCTGTGATGTGTACTCCCAGTTATTTAAAACTGCTCACCCTGTCCACAGTAGACCCATTTATCTCCAGTGGCGTGTACGTCCTTGGATGTTGAGCCCTTCTAAAGTCCGCAATCAGCTCCTTAGTTTTAGTGACATTCAAGAGGAGGCTATTGTCCTGACAGCAGAGTGTCAGATCAGCCACCTCCTCCCGTTAGGCCTTTTCATCGTTGTCGGAGATCCGGCCCACCACCACAGTGTCATCAGCAAACTTGATGATGGAGTTTGAGCTGAACCTGGCCACACAGTCATGTGTGTACAGAGAGTACAGTAGGGGGCTAAGGACGCAACCCTGGGGGGATCCTGTGTTCAGGGTGAGGGAGCTAGATGTGTGTTCCCCCATCCTGACCACTTGGGGCCTGGCGGTGAGAAAGTACAGGACCCAGGCACACAGAGGGGTGCTAAGCCCCAGTTCCAGCAGCTTCTCAGCCAGTCTGCTGGGGACTATTGTGTTGAAAGCTGAACTAAAGTCAACGAACAGCATCCTCACATAGCCCCCTGGCTGTCCAGATGAGAGAGAGCAGTGTGCAGAACCTGGGAGACCGCATCACCCGTTGACCTGTTCGAAAGGTATGCGAACTGTAGTGGGTCCATGTTGCGAGGAAGGAGGGCACAAATGTGCTTCTTGATTAGCCTCTCGAAGCATTTCATGACAACCGAGGTGAGGGCCACCGGTCGGTAGTCATTTAAGCAAGCTGGAGAGGCATTCTTTGGCACCGGTACAATGATGGGTCTTTTGAAGCATGCAGGGACCACGGACTTTGCCAAGGAGAGGTTGGATATTGTGGTGAGCACTAGAGCAAGCTGAGTAGCACATGACTTTAGTACTCGCCCAGATATACCACCTGAGCCTCCAGCTTTCCTCGTGTTCACACGCGTCAGAGCCCTCCTCACGTCGTGATCGGACACCAAGAATGTGTGCACATCCCCGGCGGTGGATTCCCCTTCAGCCTCGCTAGCCAGCGCCCCGTCGGTGTTGTTTTTAGACGGCGAGCTAGGGGTGATGTTACCCGTCTAGAACCGTGCATAAAAAGAGTTCAGGTCATCAGCTAAGGAGGAGGGGTTCCGGACCTGTAGCTGGTTATAGTCCGTAGCCCCTGCCAAATGCGTCTGGTGCCCTGCGGCTCCATCTGCGACTCCAACCTGTCCCTGTACCTCCTTTTAGCGTCCTTCACCGCCCTTCGTAATCGGTAGGACTCTACCTTGTAGTTGTCCATGTTTCCGGATGCCAGGCCAGAGTTGTAAGCAGCGGTACGAGCATTCAAGGCAACGCGAATAGACCTGTCCACCCAGGGTTTTTGGTTAGGAAAGATACGGACCCTTACCGTGGGGACGATGTTATCGGCTATTTTGGCAATGAAGTCCGTAACCGCAAACGCACTGACGTCTCTGGAACTTGCTTGGAACATATTACAGTCGACTTCGCACAGTGCATCTTGCAGCATGTCCACCGCTTTACGTCCCTCATCACTGTCGCTTCCCGTACTATCCGTTGTTTACACTCCGGCAGCAGGAAAATGGCAGCGTGGTCAGGTTTTCTAAAAGGAGGGAGAGAAACGGCATTGCAGCCTTTACTGAACGGCGTGTAGCAGTGGTCCAAAGTTCTATCCCCTGGTGACACACGTGATGTGTTGGTAGAAGTTGGGCATGAAAGTTGGGCATGTCCTTTTTGAGATTTGCCCTATTGAAATCTCCAGCCACCAGCACAGCCGCATCAGGTTTCTTGTTTTGGCGTCGACACAACACATCGTGTAGGGTCGACAGTGCCACGTTGGTGTCCGCATGCGGTGGAATATAGACGGCTGTGATGATCACCGAGCTGAACTCCCGCGGAAGGTAGAATGGTCGGCATTGGATAGTCAGATGATCCAGGTCCGGCGAGCAGGAACGAGAAAGCGTCTTAATATTTCCAGGATTGCGCCAGTTATTATTGGACAAGAAGCAGACTCCTCCGCCCTTGGATTTCCCGGATTCTTCCGTTCTGTCCTCCCGGAAAACAGTGAAGGACTTGGATGGGCAAATCACCTGGTCCGGCACCAGCGGTGTCAGCCATGTCTCGGTCAGACAAAGGATGTTGCAGTTCCTTATGTCCCTCTGGAATCTGATCCTTGCCCTGAGGTCCTCCAGCTTGTTCTCCAGGGACTGGACGTTGGCCAGAAGTATGCTCGGCAGAGGTGGACGTAAGGCTTGGGCTCTCAGCTTGTTGCGAATCCCCCCTCGCATCCCTCGATGTTCTTTCCGTCGTTCCCACCGGGCCGCGCTCCCACTGCTGCTGCCGCGGTGCGCTCCTTTGATGATCTCTATCGGTCACGTTGAATCGGTGAGTATAGTGTTTAATAGTCCTCCGGTTGCGCTAGAGTTTAATTTTACGAGCGTTTCCCGGTCGTACATTGTTTAATGCTAGTTCTAGCGTGTTAGCACTTAGAGATCATTTAAAAATAAACATACCAGTTTAAAAAACGAACAGTTCCCGCAGAGCTACCACGACGGCGACTGGACTGGACCGCCATTCTGTACATGTTCATGGAGCAAATGCGACCTAACAAAATACGCAAATATTTCCAAAGTAAAAGGGTAATAATCGAGATTTGAATGGAACATAAGATGTGGAGAAAATAGTGACACCTTCAATGAAATACACAAAAACGTGCAAATGAGTGTAGAATTAGAGAGATATACAGCTGAGATACAGAATTTTCCATGACGACTATCATACCCTATCTAAATTCGTCCCTGTTGCGCGCGCTTGGCCTATATCCATGTTAAATGGTCCTATACATGTGCCTGCAAAAAAATATTTTATATAATGTTATTTTTGCAAGCTTAAATAATTTTATCCGGCAGATACTTCATATAATCAACATCCTCTGTGACAAAGATTTTTCCCCTCAGGTTTATATAACATATTTCCTTTCTCAATTTAAACCTATCCTCTCTAGTTTCTGGTTCCCATACCTCTGGGGGGAAAAGCTCAAAGAAGAAACTCCCAGTCCATCTTACCTCACCTTGCAGGTTAAGTGCTCAATACCTTGCAACGTACTCACAACTCATCTCTGCTCTCTTACCAGCTTAACCTGAATTGAACACAATAATGCAAGTGTGATTGCACTGGGCAGACCCCTCCCCCTTGTCAAGCTACTTGATGGGTTTTTTCAAAAACTCAATAGAATTACTGAGATGATTGCAAAGCTCAGATATTCGCTGACTATCCAGAATCAACTCCTATCTTTGCGAATGTAGGTATAATTTATAATTCCAGTCAAATCTAGTAACGTTCCTAACATTGATATTAAATTTATTGGTCTATGGCGCATTGTTTTTCTTGGTGACGCTGCCCATCAACGTCAGGACACCTGTGCGGTGGCCCTGGCGATCTTCGGCTTATGCAGCAACTCGGCCCTAGTCTTCGGATAAGGAGGCGTGGCGATCTCATGTCTCTACTTGCAGTTCGCGCTTGCTTCGAGAGGAGACGCCTGCGGTCTCAGGCTTGCCCTGGCGGCGCAGCTTTGCGACAATCTCTGCATTTTTCTAGAGGCCCAACCTTTGCCTCTGTGTGTGAGCGCAGTCATTCGTTTTTCCTGGGCAGAAAGAGGTATTAGCGTCTCAGGCATTTCCAGACTACTCAGTCTTGGCCGCGGTAGAGGCGCAGGCGGTCTAGCGCTGCTTCCTGGCAGCCCAGGCCTGACTTCATGGTGGCAATGGCCATCTTGCGTCTGTGCTCTGTCTGCCTCTTATCTGCGGCAGGGTAACGTGGCTAGCTGTTGGCGCCCCATTTGCTCTCCCTTCCCATCTCTCTTCATTCGTCTTTCTTAAATGAGAAGGAAGTCGCGGGCCACACAGGGACGCTGACGCTCGCCGTCAGGGCGCATGTGTTCTGGAACTGGCGAACTCATTGTCACCGCAGCTCAGTGATGGACTTCGAAGGACGAGGCTTTGTCGAGTGCGAAAACAGGCCCTTTGGCCCATCTAGACCACGCCATCCAGAGATCATCCCGTACACCACTACTATCCTACGCACGAAGGACAATTTACATTTTTTATCCAAGCCAATTAACCTACAAACCCTCGCACCTTTGGAGCGTGGGAGGAAAGCAGAGTACCAGGAGAAAACACCTGTGGTCACAGGAAGAACGTACAAACTCCGTACAGACAGCAAACATAAGTAGGATTGAATGCTAATCTCTGACGTTGCAGGAAAGCAACTTTACCGTTGCGTCACTGTTGCCGAACCCGGTTAGATTTATCCAAGGGTAGCTGAGAGGCTGGCGTTCTTACGTATATACTGGCAGTTCAGCTTTAAGGGTTGAAGAGCCGGCGCTGGCAGTCTCTGGATTATCAATGCGGCTCAGTCTTTGCCTCTATGTGCGGGCGTATTCCAAAATAGTCGTTGGGCAGCAGGAGGAACCGGCGTCTCAGTGTCACGGCCACTCATTTGATCGCAGTAGAGGACTGGCTGTCTAGTGCTTTTCCAGGCAGCCAAGGCTTGACCACACTGTGGCACCGGTGGTCTCAGGTTTGTCCCAGTCGTTAAGTCATCCTCGAAACGGCGACACGGCTAGCAGGGAAGGCCATGTTCCTCTCCCTCCCTCTTTGTCTTCCTTCTTCCTTCTTTCTCACATTGCTGCTCTTTCTCATCTGCTTCCTCTCTCACCCTTTCCCTTCTCCCCTTTGGTTAGAATATATTGGTTTATTGGGAGTAGGCTGACGAACTTCAGGCGGACAAATCAATAGTGGGTCCAGCTGTTGTTCCCAAAGTAGCTGGGGATTGGCCAGTGAGAGGTATCAAAGCGGCACTGAAGGGAATGGGTATTTTCACAACTCATATATTACGTCCACCTCTTCAGATCATTCACCTTATCGTGGTGAAGAGGCTTGCATGCCCCCATGATCCCAAGAGCGATCCCGTCGGAAGCGCTAGCTTCTGATAGGACCACCCATTGTGGTTAGGTCGAAGGTGAGGGTCCGGACTAAGAGCTAACCAACGTTCAAGATATTAACGGGGGACCAGGCGGACGAACTTATCTTCAACTCAACGGCTGTGAAAGCGGATGAAGGCTACAACAGAACTTTCAGCTCCATCGTCTTGGTTCCCTTACCATTGGAAATAGTTGATTGATTTGTGAAGGACCGTGTGCTTCTTGGAGCGCAACATCAAGTGCACGTTAAACAAACACACGCACAGGCGTGTTCGTTCTGTGAGCAGCACGAAACTTCACTCAAGACGTTCGGCGATTGGGGATAGGCGACGGGAGCGGGCTGCATGATGACTGGAA
Source organism: Rhinoraja longicauda (assembly GCF_053455715.1). Taxonomy (NCBI): domain Eukaryota; kingdom Metazoa; phylum Chordata; class Chondrichthyes; order Rajiformes; family Arhynchobatidae; genus Rhinoraja; species Rhinoraja longicauda. The sequence continues at coordinate 21,386,446 of NC_135976.1, read as the reverse complement.
GCTCCAAGTCAACAACCAGCACGGAAGTAGTGAATACCTGATTCAATCGCTTGAATTTGGACAGAACAGGAAAGAAGTTCGGTAGCAGTATTCAGGTCATATCAGCCCTATTTAGGATCCAATCTGTTTACCCTAAATTGGGAAGGGGCTAGTAAAGTTTCCCTAAAAACAGGCTGCTTCGCCTCGTCCTGTCTGGAAAGACGCGTCCAGAGGGATCACCATCATGCAGTCGAAAATCATCAAGAAGCGAAACTATGAAACTTTGAACTTGGGATATACGAACTTTGATGGACAACCCAAACTCAGACCGACCAGAAAGAATAACCACCTTTGTTGCTCGGGAACTCCAAAAAATCAGCTTTGATATCGTTGCTCTGAGTGAGACCCGCAGAGCTGGAGAAGGGCAAGTATAGGAATAACAAGGTCAATACACATTTTTCTGGAAAAGTTTTGATCCTGAACAAGCGATGATCCACGGACTGTGTTTTGCCATCCGAAACAGCCTATTTGTGAAGCTGTTAGAGCAACCACTATGGATCAACGAACGTCTTCTGACTGTGCGAATCCACCTCGTCATCAGTGCCTATGTTCCAACTCTGGACACTGAAGACGAAGTAAAGGAGAACTTCTACGCCCAACTTGACGACGTCCTTTCCTCTATTCCCAATGACGACAAGATTATTACCTTAGGAGACTTCAATGCCAGAGTCGGGAAAGTTCTTACTCTCTGGACCGGAACAATCAGCAAGGTAGGAGTTGGCAAGGTCAACGTCATTGTAACACTACTACTCACCAAATGTGCCGAAAATGCGCCGGTGATTACAAACACCATATTTTGCCTGAAATGTAGCCACAAACTCTCCTGACGGCATCCACGTTCTGAACATTGGCACCTCATCGACGGCATCATAGAAACATAGAAACATAGAAAATAGGTGCAGGAGTAGGCCATTCGGCCCCTCGAGCCTGCACTGCCATTCAGTATAATCATGGCTGATCATCCAACTCAGTATCCCGTACCTGCCATCTCTCCATACCCCCTGATCCCTTTAGCCACAAGGGCCACATCTAACTCCTTCTTAAATATAGCCAATGAACTGGCCTCAACTACCTTCTGTGGTAGAGAATTCCACAGATTCACCACTCTGTGTGAAAAAGACTTTCTCATCTAGGTCCTAAAAGACTTCCCCCTTATCCTTAAACTGTGACCCCTTGTTCTGGACTTCCCCAACATCGGGAACAATCTTCCTGCATCTAGCCTGTCCAACCCCTTAAAACTTTTGTGAGTTTCTATAAGATCCCCCCTCAATCTTCTAAATTTCAGCGAGTACAAGCCGAGTCTATCCAGCCTTTCTTCATATGAAAGTCCTGCCATCCCAGAAATAAATCTGATGAACCTTCTCTGTACTCCCTCTATGGCAAGAATGTCTTTCCTCAGATTAGTAGACCAAAACTGTACGCAATACTCCAGGTGTGGTCTCACCAATGCCCTGTACAACTGCAGCAGAACCTCCCTGCTCCAATACTCAAATCCCCTCGCTATGAATACCAACATACCATTCGCTTTCTTCACTGCCTGCTGCACCTGCATGCCTACTTTCAATGACTGGTGTATCACGACACCCAGGTCTCGTTGCATCTCCCCTTCTCCTAATCGGCCACCATTCAGGTAATCGGCCACCATTCATCGTACGATCCCGTTACCAACAAGATGTACTGAAAACAAGAGCCATTGCTGGTGCTGACGAGTGTTGGACCGACCATCGTCTCATCTCGTCCACCATGAGAATGAATATTCGGCCCAAGAGGAAACATTAAAACCAGAACACCACCAAGAAATTCAATGTTGGCGTCCTTCAACATATCAACCATGTACAGATGTTTCAACAAAAACTTCAAGAACAACTGTCCCAACAAATCCCAACATCTGCAGAAGAACACATTAATCTATTGAGGACCGATATCATCGCCTTCTACAAGGAAACAATTAGGTTCAAGTAAAACAATAATCAGGATTGGTTTGACGATAATGACAAACAACTCCAACAAGTCATCGATGAAAAGAGAAAACCTATCATGAGCTTACACAATGACCAACACTCGGCTACCGAAATTACGTGCTATCAGGAATGCAAGGCTGCAGTCCAAAAGAGCACCCGAAACCTGAAAAACCAATGGTGGTGGGAGAAATCTCAGGAAATTAAATTACTAGCAGACGCCAACGACACTCGAGGCTTTTGATCGCATCTAAAGGCATTTCTGTCCCGTCCACTCACAGTCAAGCCCCTCTCAAAATGATACTAAGTTGGGGGGTAGTGTGAATTGTGAGGAAGATGCAATAAGGCTGCAGGGTGACTTGGACAGGTTGTGTGAGTGGGCGGATACATGGCAGATGCAGTTTAATGTAGATAAGTGTGAGGTTATTCACTTTGGAAGTAAGAATAGAAAGGCAGATTATTATCTGAATGGTGTCAAGTTAGGTGGAGGGGGAGTTCAACGAGATCTGGGTGTCCTAGTGCATCAGTCAATGAAAGGAAGCATGCAGGTACAGCAGGCAGTGAAGAAAGCCAATGGAATGTTGGCCTTCGTAACAAGAGGAGTTGAGTATAGGAGCAAAGAGGTCCTTCTACAGTTGTACCGGGCCCTGGTGAGACCGCACCTGGAGTACTGTGTGCAGTTTTGGTCTCCAAATTTGAGGAAGGATATTCTTGCTATGGAGGGCGTGCAGCGTAGGTTCACTAGGTTAATTCCCGGAATGGCGGGACTGTCGTATGTTGAAAGGCTGGAGCGATTGGGCTTGTATACACTGGAATTTAGAAGGATGAGGGGGGATCTTATTGAAACATATAAGATAATTAGGGGATCGGACACATTAGAGGCAGATAACATGTTCCCAATGTTGGGGGAGTCCAGAACAAGGGGCCACAGTTTGAGAATAAGGGGTAGGCCATTTAGAACGGAGATGAGGAAGAACTTTTTCAGTCAGAGGGTGGTGAAGGTGTGGAATTCTCTGCCTCAGAAGGCAGTGGAGGCCAGTTCGTTGGATGCTTTCAAGAGAGAGCTGGATAGAGCTCTTAAGGATAGCGGAGTGAGGGGGTATAGGGAGAAGGCAGGAACGGGGTACTGATTGAGAGTGATCAGCCATGATCGCATTGAATGGCGGTGCTGGCTCGAAGGGCTGAATGGCCTACTCCTGCACCTATTGTCTATTGTCTATTGTCTATTGTCTAAAAGCGAAGATGTGTCCGCCATCCTGAAGAGCAATACTGACATCAATTCTAGGCGGAGGGAGTATTTGAAAAACTTCTAAATCAAACCACCTCACTTGACATGAATGTGATCAACAACATTCCAAAGCAGCCCGCTGACGACTCCCGAAGCAGAATACCATCACTTGAAGAGTCAAGGAAACCATCAAAAAATTGAAAAACAACAAGGCTGCTGGACTCGACGGAATACCAGCCGAGGTCTACAAAATTGGCCGCAACCTGCTCTATTACCAACTCCATCAACTTCTCATCAAGATGTGGATCAATGAAGACGTACCAGGAGACTGTAGAGATTCAGCAATCGTTACCATCTACAAAAGGAAAGGTGATAGATCTGACTGCAGAAACAATCGTGGAATTTCCCTGTTAGCAACAGGCAAGGTCCTCGCCCGCATCCTGAACAACCGACTAAAGCCTTTTGCCGACAAGATCGTTCCGGAGACACAAACCGGTTTTCAACCATCACGTGGAACAGTCGACATGATCTTCGCAATGCGTCAACTACAAGGAAAATGTCGTGAACAACTTCAACTTTTGCACAAGGCATTCATCAACCTCACTAATGCCTTTGATTCGATATCAAGGGAACTCTTATGGGACGTCCTATCCAAATATGGATGTCCTGAAAAGTACATTCGAATCCTGAGACTCCTCCACGATTACATGTTTGCCGCACACATGGCCAGAAACAGCAAGTGTGAGCCATTTTGAAGCCAGATCAGGAGTGAAAGCATTGGTGATTCCAACGATCCTGCGCGGAATGGAAACCTGGACAACATACTGGCGCCATCTGAAAACACTTGAAGAGTTCCATCAACGATATCTTGGAAGCAGCTTAAATAGCAGCTGGAAAGACCGAAGAACCAACGTCAGCATGCTGAATGAAGCATAAACATCAAGCATCGAATCTTTTTCATCAAGAACTACCTAATATTGACGGGTCGTGTTGCTTGGATGGAAGACGAGCGTCTACCAAAGCAAACCTACTCCCTGCTAAAATAAGGCATACGTACAAAAGGCGGACAAAAGAAGAGATTCAAAGACGCCTTAAAAGCCAGCATGAAGAAATGCGATATCGGCAAGGACAATTTGGAAACCAATGCCAATGGCAGGAAACTCTGGCGAACCATCAGCGAAAAGGGAATAGCATCCTTCAAAGCCAACCGATGCGCGGAATTAAAAGAAAAGAGAAGTGAACGGAAAGAGAAGCGGCAACAACCAAAGCTCGATCTGACATCTGGAATTACCTGCCCTGAATGCCGAAGAAATTTCAAAGCCAGGATTGGACTCATAAGCCACCTGAGAGTTCATAAAAAAATCAACGGAACGCAGACCATCATCCTCGACCTCGAGGGATAGCCACGACGACGACGATAATGCGTTCAGGAATCCTGCAATCTCTTCCCTCTCTGTCGGACACGGAACACAGGTGCGAACCCAGTGACCAAACGTCTTACGCAACCCGTGCCACATAAACCGAACGGCTACCATAGCCATCGTCGCCCGGATGGAAGGGTGAGCCAACCAGTGAATGACGTCGAATACCATCCGCCGCCAGCTGACAGGGACGATGGGGCGCGGCTGACCCGTGGAAACGTCCCACAACAGCGTCGCCCCTCCTGGCCCAAAGGAGACTTCCGCCAGACGGAGGCCCGAAAAGGTAGTCCGGTTGGCGGACATTTCCTCATACAGCAGCTGAGCCGCCGGCGGAGCGGAGTAGTAAATCCCAGGGGAGGCTGCGAGCGCGGCACTAATGGTGGGGCGGGACAGCGCGTCCACAACCCGGTTGTCCATGCCCTCTACGTACCGAATGGAGGTGATAAACTCGGAGATGAACACCAATTGCCCTTGCTGCCGGGCGAACCATGTTTCGGAAACCTTGGGAAGAGCGAAGGTGAGGGGCTTGTGGCCCGTGTACGCTGTGAACACCAGACCCTCCAGATAGAAGCGGAAATGGCGCACCGCCAAGTACAGAGCGAGGAGCTCACGGTGAAAGGCGCTATACTTGTGCTGTGCGTTCGTTAGGTGACGGCTGAAGAACGCCAATGGTGGCCAGCACCCATCCACCAGCTGCTCCAAAACTGCACCAACCGCTGACTCGGAGGCGTCCGTCGTGGGGGCAGTTGGCACGTACTCCCGTGGGTGGACGACAATCGTGGCGCGGACCATCGCCTCCTTGGCCCCATCAGACGCGGCCACCGCCTCGGCAGTCCACTGCAGGACCTTCCGTGAGCCCGACAAGAGATGAAATAGCGGGGGCACTACGCTGCCCGCAGTAGGTACAAAACGGGGGTAAAAAGCAACCATGCCAACGAATTCCAGCAGACCCCGCACTGTTGACGTGCAGGGAAAACGGCGGACGGCGCCGACCTTGTCCAGCAGTGGCAGGACGCCCTGCGCAGTCGCCCGGTGGCCGAGGAAGTCGATAGTGGGGACGCCAAAACGGCACTTGTCGATGGTAATGGCGAGGCCGTGCTCACTGAGTCGTTGGCAGAGCTGTCGAAGGTGCGCACCGTGTTCCCGCCGCGAGCGGCTAGCCACCAAGATGTCATCCAGATACACAAAATGAAAGGGAGGCCGCGGCATACCCCGTCCGTGAGGGGTTGGAAAGCCTGTGCGGCGTTTTTAAGTCCAAAGGGCATCCGCACAAATTCGAAAGGCCCAAAGGGCGCGAGGTGGGCGGTTTTAGGCACATCTTCGGGGTAGACTGGGATCCGATTATATCCTGCACCAAGTCCACCTTGGAGAAACCCGTGGCACCTGCCAGATGGGCGTTGAAATCTTGAAGGTGGGGCACCGGATACCAATCCGCTGTGGGACGTCATTCGACCGTGGATAATCCCCACAAGGACGCCAGCCCCCATTGGCCTTAGGGATCATGTAGAGTGGTGAAGCCCACGGACTGTTGGAGGGGCGAACAATCCCCAACAACTCCATGAGCTGGAACTCTTCACGGGCGATGCGGAACTTATCAGGTGGCAGCCGGCGTGTCGGGGCGTGGAGTGCCAGGCCGGTAGTCGGAATAAGGTGCGCTGCTGAACTGGGGCTGGAGGATGGCAGGGAGCTCAGCCAGCACCTGGGTGTAACAGACATTCACTGACGAAAACGGACCAGCAGGCGCCCCTATTGGTTCCCCAAACGCAGTGCGATGGGCTCCATGGTCGCAGAGTGGATCAAGCGCTGACGCCCAACGTCCATCAGGAGGCGCTGTGCGCGGAGAAAGTCCGCTCCCAGCAACGGCTGGGAGATATCCGCAACGGTGAATCGCCAGGTAAAGTGACTGGTCCCGAGGATGAGCGGCACGGTACGGACGTCTTACTTGGAGATGGGGCTCCCTTTCGCCGTGTAAGTACAGACCCTTTCTTCCCCGCCTGCAAGTCCGCAGGAGAAGGAGAGAGGACTCTCAGCTCGGCGCCGGTGTCCACCAGGAAGCGGTCTCCGGAGCCCCTGTCCCATGCGAAGAGGCGGTGGATCTGGTCGGCTGCGGCAGGATCTACTGGCGGCCGGCCCCGATGTTTTCCGGGAAGGAGCACGGCGGGCGGCAGTGGCCGAGATGCAGCGCCCCAACGCTGATGGTAGTAACACCAGCAAGGGCGGATGCTGCCGGCTGGAGCGGACTACGAGGACATCGGTTGCGGTGCGGCGGCAGAGGAAGGAGGAACGGCCGCGGGAAGACGTCGAGCTGGACGCCGGGTCGCAGCGGAGACCCGATCGATGGACGGACCGATCTGAGGTTGAATTGTGCCTCTGCCTGCTGAAACCAAATATCCGGTTCTGCCGTCCAAAAAGTGAGTAGTTTCAGGGAAACGGCGTTGGGGAAGCGATCGTGTCCTAGTCAGCGATCGGGACCCGGTCAGCGATCGGGTCCGCGTTGGCATCCATTATAAACAATAATACAACGGTGTCGGATGTGAAATGAATCAGGAAAGCTGTTTATTTACATCTGCTCAACTCCAAGCCACGAGGCAGACTAAGGGAAATATTCCGCCCCTTCCAGAAACCCCGCAGCTTTAGGCCATTGCCCCCTGACCTGTCCATCTAACGCCGAGAGGTTCGACCCAGGGGGTGGCCCAATCCTCCAGGGACCGCCACAATTATGTATTTTCAGACTCCAAAGAGTGGCAATGGTCTATATCCAGCAAGAATGTCTCTTGGGAAAGTCGGTCAAAATGTTCTGAAATTCCGCATTCGGAAAAATACAAATTCCACTCCTAATGTGACGGGGAAATACAGACTACATTACCTAAATTCACATGCCATAACCGGGTCAGTCGCTTCCTATTCGGACACAGTGTACCTCCAAATGAATAATTTAATTCAACTGTGAAAATGTAGAGTGAAGGAGGTTTTAGTGGGAGGGTCTTATGGTGCACGGAGGAAGCTCATGTAAGCTATTGATCCCGTGCTAATATCACCACAGAACCTCAAACAATGGGTAGGCGAGGATCCGCGTGTCCCCTGCGTTCAGAGGCGGCAACATTGTAGCGTATTTTGTCAGTATGTAAAACTAGTGTTTCACAAATTCGGTATCCTTGTCATCATAACCAGGTCTTCATGAGTGCAGCTGCAACAATGGAGAGGTGGAGGGAACAATGAATTCACTACGCATTCGGACTGAGAGTGCAGATATTCATTTTTCCCGTAAGGGAGAGAAATGTAGACGATGATTTTTTTCATAATGCATGCGTTAAGCCAGATAAGGGGGGTGGTAGTGAGAGGCAGTTCGATTTGCGAGCAAAACCTGTTGCTGCACACCTAAAATAATTGGTATTAGTTGGAGGCCAGGTATTGTGTTGTGGTCAGTTAGTCAGCGCATAGTGTATTTTACAGAACTGGTGTTATCTTGGGAAAACTCAGTGGATGATGGTTATGAAAGGAAAAGGCCAAGATGTGTAGATTTGGCAGCAGCATGAGAGCAGCGAGGATGGAAAGCAAGGGTACGTCCGGTAGGTTTGGGTTGCAACGGTTTTAAAGTCCGATCTACTACGTCGCTGTTTGGAGAGCGAGGAATTCACGGAAAGTGTTTGCGTCAGGCCTTAAATGCATTGTAAGAGGCAGCAGGGCAAGACAATAGTTCGATTTGTTGCAGGCGAAACAGCGTCAGTTGGGAGCGGAAAATAAATGTGTAATGCGCGGTAAATGAATTTATTTGTAAGTGTAATCCGTGTAATTGTATCCCGATTTCATATGTGATGGCTACTATTGCTCACTGGTGGGTTGGCATAAGTGTAAGAGAAGATGCATGTGTTTCGCATTTGTTCGTGCGTTAATATAATCGTCATTACTTTCCTGTACTTACTGGGTATTTACATAAATATCTGGTAATGCATACTGGTGGAATAAGCGGTGAAAGCATTTGTTGAAGCGCGGTTTAGGGATGCCAGAACTAATTGTTGAGCCTTCCCGAGTTATCGTGGGCAAAAGACGAGTGAACCCACTCATAACCCCAGGGATATACTGGCACCTGCACGCTTAGGTTTTATGTACTTGTTAACATGTAGATAGCTTATTACTGAATATGGAGTTAGTTATTGTCCAATGGCTTACGTCTGCACAGGAAGTTTAGATAATACTTTGGCATTGGGCTTGGTTTTCTTGGTTGAGCGCTTAATCTGATGCTATAGCACAAGTACATTGTGCCCTAATAGTAATTTATTCGTATGCAACATTATTTGTCTTGTGAAGAAGAAGCAGATGGACATATCGAATTAGTGAGCAAAGTTGTGCATCAAATTAAACTATTGCGCATTCAATGTCATCTCCCACATCTATTCTTACCTGAGGAATTCAAATGTTTGACCAGTTTGGCCATTTCTAAAAATAATATGGAAAATTATCAATTCTGACTTTTGCACGGGTTGGCAATGAGCGACGAGCTAAAACACGTCCCCTTTTGAAACAAAGGATTATACTTTTAATGTTATGTTACGTGGTCTGCGTTGAACACGACTAGAGTACTGTACGCAGTTTATCTGTCCATTGCAGCTAAGAGCGGTACAGTTCCGTCCAGTATTATGTCTAGCACGGTGGCGCAGCTATAAAGTTGCTGCCTCACAGCGCTGTTTTAATGACGCACCATCTACTTCCATTCGTCACAAACAGTCAGCGTTGTTTTATGAATCCCAACAGATTGACCCGTATATTCTAATTGCTGGTATTGTCGTGACTCTTCGTTAGACATTGCGAGAGTTTCTGCCTCCAACACCTTCCTTGACAGGGCCTTGTAGGCACCAGTCTTTTCCTATATTTATTAAATGCCTCGTATTTTTTCGGAATGCCTTTCCCTTGTCACTGCATGTAGGAATTCCAATTCGGTTAGGAACATCTCACTTAATGCATTATATATTCATCTGATATATTCTGCACATTTATCAGACCGCTATCTCCCCCGCCCATAGTGAAGCTCCAGTGTCAACCACACAAACATGTCCAATGAGTGGGAATGGCGCCTAACGGCTGCGGGCTCGCTGGCAGTCTGTTGTCTTTTTTCCCATTTGGTTGTGTGTTGGTGTACGGGTGTTTTTTTTTGTGTTTTTGTTTTTTGGCTGTGTATGTTTGGGGGGTGTGGGGGTGTGGGGTGGGGGAAACCTTTCTTTTTTAGGTCGGGGTGAGGCTCGGCATCGGGGCCTTCCAACGCCCGGCGTGGATCGGCCATGGGACTTACCCGGGGCGGATCGACCGTGGGGCCTTCCATCGCCCGGCGCGGCTCGGCAGCGGGGCCTTCCATCGCCCGGGGCGGATCGGCCGCGGGACTTAACATCGCCCGAGGCGGCTCGGCCGCGGGACTTAACATCGCCTGGGTCGGCTCGGCCGCGGGACTTAACATCGCCCGGCGCGGCTCGGCTGCGGGACTTAACAGCGCCCGGGGCGGCTCGGCCGCGGGGTCTTCCATCGCCCGGGGCGGCTCGGCCGCGGGACTTAACATCGCCGGTGCGGCTCGGCCGCGGGACTTTCCATCGCCCGGTACGGCTCAGCAACGGGGCCCTCAATCGCCCGGTACGGCAGCGGGACGTTTCATCGCTCGGTGCGGCTCGGCCATGGGGACTTCCATTCCCTTGCGGGGGCTGTGCGGGGCAGTCGCCTCGGTAGGGGTCGCGTTATCTGTCCGTGGGCATGGGGGTAGAGAGGGGAAGTTTTGTTTCCTTCCATCACAGTGAGGGGGTGTTTGGAGTCACTGTGATGGATTTCTGTGTTGGGGTCTTGTGTCTTGTGTTCTTTTTTTGTGTGTTCTGTGACTGCTGGAAAATGTAATTTCGTTCGGTATCTCGGTACCGAATGACAATAAATGAATACAATACAATATAATACAATAACTCCATGCTCATGCTTTCTCTTCCAGGAAAGTTTATGTTGAAAACTTTTCTGCAGTGTAGTCTCAGCCTGCACATCCTTCGTGTTTTTTCCCTTGCGAAACAGTGTACTCCATTTGTCGGGGCGGTCGAACCTCCTGCGGATTGGAGTTCCCGAAGTCGGTCTCTAATCGGAGACTGCGAGCGGCGCGATGCTAAAGTCCACAGGCTCCCCCGATGGAGCTCTCGAAGTCGGTCTCCAGCAAAGGCTGCCAAATATTCGATGATAGGCCACAGTACTGACGAAGATACGATACGAAAAAATCATATCTCCGTCGATGTAAGTTTTAGAAAAAGTTTCAGCCAATCCTCCCCCCGCCACATTAAAAACAAGCTAAGGAACACTAAAACCATACATTGAGCACAAGCAAACAAACAACAAACAAGGAATGGACAGACAGATTGTTGGCGAGGCAGCCATTGCTGACGCAACCCGCTGGTCAAAAGATTTCGAGGGCAGTGTGAAATTAAGTGATTCAATTAATGAAAGTCAAGAGTTATTCTCGGGTGCAGGGGGCAACCCTAATGCAGTGGTCCATGTAGCGGAAAGGAGTGGGTGCTAGTGCCCGTGTTCAATTGGTACAAAGACTGTTCCGCGTATGCGACAAACAGAGCGGCATATATAGGGACCACGCGAGTGCTCATTGCTACACCTTTTACATTCAGAATGTGAGGAGTCAAGAAATAAGTTTTTGAGGGTGTGCACAACTTGCGCCAGGTGATCGCTTTCCTTGTTCGTTCTTGAGGGGGACGGCGAAAGAAATACTACAGGACACAAGAGAGAGGCGACTGATGGGTACAACCAGGTTTAATAAAGCCAGATAACATTTCCGATCTTCTATAATTGAAGGGCTCATCTTGGGAGCAGATGCGACAATGACGGGATGTTGAGAGTAAGGATTGATGTCTTCACAAGAGGTAGAGTTGGCGGAAATATCGTCCAGATAACCGTGGGAGTCGGAGGTTTGTATTCGATGTCAGTAGGTAGTCTGTCCCCTGTTATGGAGCAGAGATATCAAAAAAGTTTAGAGTGTGGTCAGAGTTAGTGTAAATGAATTTGAGGACAGGGTGGATGTGGGTCCTATAGATAATGAAATCAGTGTGTTCTGTACGGATGCAGGAGATAGCCCCGACACATTCGGATGTAACAAAAAAGGAGTTAGGGAATAATGTCAGTATTGGGGGAGTCCAGAAGGCAGGAACGGGGTACATTGATAATGATCAGCCATGATCACATTGAATGGTGGTGCTGGCTCGAAGGGCCAAATGGCCTTCTACTGCACCTATTGTCTATTGTCTATTGTCTACATTTGAACAAAGACTGTACGACATAAAAACAAAAAAAAACGAGACCTACAGTAGCTAGAACCCATGCCTGTGCCAATGGCTTGCGTTTCCTCAGAGATAGACTACTAATCCTGTCACTTGCTCTATATGTGGCATATATCAACGTGATCCAAAATCTGTGCAGTCATTTTGACATTTGGTAGATTGGAGTTATCAGGTTTGAGAACAAATGTCCATTCACAAATATTGAGGCTATAGATACGTTTATTAACATAGAAACATAGAAAATAGGTGCATATGGAGGCCATTCGGCCATTCGAGTCAGCACCGCCTTTCATTGTGATCATGGCTGATCATCGACAATCAATAATTTGTGCCCAACGTCTCCACATATCCCTTGATTCCGCCAGCCCCTAGAGATCTATCTAATTCTCTCTTAAATTCATCCAGAGATTTGGCCTCCACTGCCCTCTGTGGCAGAGAATTTCTCAAATTCATTACTCTCTGGGTGAAAAAGTTCCTTTTTACCTCAGGTTTAAATGGTCTCCCCTTTATTCTAAGACTGTGCCCCTTGGTTCTGGATTCGCCCAACATTGGGGACATTTTTCCTGCATCTAGCTTGTCTGGTCCTTTTTTTACAATTTTATTTGTCTAACTAAGACCCCGTCTCATCCTTCTAAACTTCCATGAATACAAGCCTAGTCTTTTCAATATTTCCTAATATGACAGTCCCGCCATCCCAGAGATCAATCTCGTGTATCTACGCTGCACTGCCTCAATTACAAGGATGCCCTTCCTCAAAATAGGAAACCAAAACTGTACACAATACTCCAGATGTGGACTTACCGGGGCCCTATTCAACTGCAGAAGAACCTCTTTACTCCTATTCTGAAATCCTCTCGTTATGAAGCCCAACATGCCATTAGCTTTCTTCACTGCCTGCTGTACCTGCACGCTAACTTTCAGTGACTGGTGTACATGGACACCCAAGTCTCGCTGCATTTCCCCCTTACCTAACCTGACACCATTGAGATAATAATCTGCCTCCTTGTTTTTGCCGCCTAAGTGGATAACCTCACATTTATCTATGTTATACTGCATCTGCCATGCATCTGCCCACTCACTTAACCTGTCCAGGTCACCCTGCAACCTCCTAACATCCTCCTCGTAGTTCACACTGCCACCCAGCTTTGTGTCATCCGCAAACTTGCTGGTGTTATTTCTAATTCCCTCACCCAAATCATTAATATATATGGTAAACAGTTGCGGTCCCAAAAACGAGACTTGCGGCACTCGACTCGCCACTACATGCCATTCTGAAAAAGACCCGTTCACTCCTACACTTTGCTTCCTGTCTGTCAACCAATTATAAATTTATAATGCTACGGGTGATCGTTCCTGCCAATCATTTGGTGTTAGCGTGAAATTTGTAACATAATCGTTAATGTGTTCCTCAGTGCAGGAGACATCACTCCGTAGAATGACATTGGTGTTTGAAATTATTTCCGTGGGAGAAGCACGACAATCGTGTCTGTTTTCTCCTCTTTCAACGAGCGGTATATTAATTTTAAAGGGTTTGCCCCTTACTGGACATTGACATTGATGACGCAGCGATTTACCAGTTTTCGTTCCATGAGGTTGTGAGTCAATACTTTCATTTCAGTGAGAGGATAATATTTCCTTGGTCATACCTAACGTTTTTAGGTTTTTTGCAAGTCAATAAGTATTATGTCCGTGACAGAGAATGCTGACCAGCTATATTATTGAACAGTTCTTCGCAACAATGAACACGTCATGGGTCCTCTGATTTCAACTTACAGCAGCTGGTGTAAACATCGATGCGTTAAGTATTGTGATATTAAATTTCTTGTCCATTTTATATGATTCAAAGTAGTTGTTTCATTATGACTTATTTAAAGATGATAGTACGAAGGAATGATTGTTGTTGAGCAAAAGAGATCAATGAAGAATAAAAACGGATTGTTTTGAAAATAATCAGCAGCATTGGCAGCAGCCACAGAAAGAATGAAAAAGACTGAAATCGTTGTTAATACATTTTCATCGCTGGCAGGAAAAAAAGGGGGCTTATTTTATGTATGGAACAAAGATGAAAGAAGCATGTGACAAATGGGATAGGATGACAGGGAGATTGCTCAGGCAATACTATTCGATAAACACTTAATTTATCACAACTACTCTGTACACTAGTCTACGACGAGAGCGTGCGGTACTATTTGCGTATAGTTGACACATGTGCTGGTGACCCACATATGCAGGGAAAATCAAATTACGAGGAATACCAAAAATAGAGAAAATGGCTAGAGCTAGGTTTTTGCAGCGTGTAATTGTTGATCAGGTATAGCCTGACGGGTGATAATATAAAAAATAAATACTTTTGATGTGGAAAAGCGATGACTGGTCGACGTTCTGTTTTAAATGGAAAGAAAATATCGAATCGACACAATGGAGCGTTTTTGTGTCCCGCTGTATGAAATATCGAACATTTGACCAAATTTGGTTATTTTACAATCTTCCAGAGACAACAGGACGGCTACCAAGAATAATAGCGTTACTGTGACCACCGACAGGGTACAGAGTTAACGTATGTGTGGTTCCTTTCCCAAATGTGCGGATTTTCGTAAAGAGTGCTGTTTAGCTGTGCACATGCAGGCTGGGAAGAACATCGGTGGGACATCACACTTAATTCGGCGAAAAATACTTAATTTCCGATCAAGGGTTGACTAAGCTAGGCAGGTAATCATTAATTTCGAGAGAGGGGGTGATTGACTGGTACATATATTAACAGTCTGATGTTTCTCGTCAGCAAGATTGACGGGCAGAGGATTGTGCATATCCGGGGAGGCATGTGCAGAACATTTAGCTTCAATATAGAAATCATGGATCGCCGATCAATCGCAGAAATTAGGAAGTACTAGACCAAGTGGACCCGTTGGGCACATTCCTCGTGGAGGACTCAGAAATGGAGATGGTGCCACTCGCCTCGGCGGACTGATTCCTCGTAGGGTTTCCATTGTGATATTGGAAGATCGCGTTTTTTCATTAAAATTGGTTTTTTTAATTAAATGGATCTCAATGAAATTAAGATCCTATGTAAAATAAAGAGGCCGAGATGGATCCGAGGTCTTTTTAAAAAATCGGCGACCGGGCTGGGACTGTCTCCCTGGGCCGTGGGCGGACGAGGGGGGCAGAGATTGGTATTGGGCGCCGCGCGGGAGGCCGTAGCCAATCATTCGACCCGACGTTGCTACGCGGGCCAATCAGGCGTCGAGCGGGAGTTTGTAACATTCAATGGACACCACGCGGGGGTGAGCGGCAGGAGCAAATCATGACTTGCCGGCAACCAATCAGAGCGGGGAGCGTCGGCGCTCCCCCCACGAGAGACCTGGATCAATGAGGCGTTGTGCGGGGCCAATCAATGGTCCCCACGTGAGTGTGAGCGGCAGGAGCAAATCAGGCGGGCCCCACCCCAATCACCAACTCCAATCACCCCGCTTTCACCTACTCCATCCCCCCTCCCCCATTCCACCCCCTCTCCCGTGGGCGGCGAAAGCCGCTTATCAGTCCCCCGCGCGTGCAGCGCTGATCGGCGGCGAGCAGTGGCTGGGGCCCGGCGGAGATCGGACTACACCTCCCGGCAGGCAGCGCGGCGGTGGGAGCTGGGACTACAACTCACGGCGGGCAGCGCGGCGGCGGGAGACGCGCACAAGATGGCCCTCACCCACTCCATCACCCACCCACCCTCACCCACCTGCCCTCACCCCTCCTTCCCCCCTCACCCACTCCATCCCTCCCCTCCACTCACCCACTCAATCCCCTCTAACCCCCACTTACCCACTCCACCCCACAAATAACTCCATCCATAACTCCATCCCCCCATCCCCCCTCACCCACTCCATCCACTCCTCCCACCTCTCGCAATCCATCCCTCCAGTCACACACTCCATACCCTCACTCATTCCGTCCCCCCAAACTCCACCTCCCCAATCCCAAACGTTCCCCCTCCCCAACCCCGACCCGCTCCCCAACCCCTCCCACTTCCCTTCCCCTTTCACTCCCCCCTCCCTCTCCACTCCACCCTACTCCCTACAGGAGCTAGGCATACACCTCACGCAGGGCAGCGCGGCGGCGGGAGTTTGGACTGCATTTCCCGGCGGGTAGCAAGCTGACGGATTGGGAGTACGAGGAGAAGAAGAAGACCGGCCGGCATTTTTGTTGGATTCGTCGACGACGCCTTCGGTTGAAGCGGGCACTGGACTAGACGCTGGAGGATGACGAGAAGTAGCTGTCCGAAGGGGGTTGTAGTCCGGTGATGTTGCGGGACGTTGGGCCCGGGCGGGAGCGGGTTCTCGACGACGCCGTCGGTTGTGCGCGACCATTTCCTTCCTGCTCGGAATCACCCCCGGGGCCGGGTACTGGCGAGGGGGATAGGAAAGGGGAGAGCGAGGCACTCTACCCGGCCCCAAGCGGCTATCGCAGTGGGCAACAGCAGGAGATCGGCCGTGCTGCCAGCGGCCATGTTCTTTCGCCTTGGAAAATTAATGCAGATGCTGGTACAAATCGAAGGTATCACAAAATGCTGGAGCAACTCAGCAGGTCAGGCAGCATCTAGGAGAGAGGGAATGGGTGACGTTTCGTGTCGAGACCCTTCTTCAGACTGATGTCAAGGGGGGGACAAATAAAGGATATAGGAGGAGACAGGAAGACAGTGGGAGAACTGGGAAGGGGAGGAGAAGAGAGGGAAAGAGGAACTATCTAAAGTTGGATAAGTCAATGTTCATACCGCTGGGCTGTAAGCTGCCCAAGCAAAATATGAAGTGCTGTTCCTCCAATTTCAGGTGGGCCTCACTATGGCACCAGTGGAGGCCCATGAGAGAAAGATCAGACTGGGAGTGAGAGTGGGAGTTCAAGTGCTCAGCCACCGGGAGATCAGGTTGGTTAATGCGGACTGAGCGAAAGTGTTGAGCGAAACGATCGCCAAGCCTGTTTGGTTTTGCTGATGTAGAGACGTTTACATCTAGAGCAGTGGATACAATAGATGGGGTTGGAGCAGGTGCAGGTGTACCACTATCTCACCTGGAAATACTGTTTGGGTCCTTGTATGGAGTCGAGGTGTGTAAAGGGACAGTTGTTTCATCTCCTGCGATTGCAGGGGAAATAGCCTGGGGAGGGGGTGGTTTGGGAAGGAAGGGACGAGTGGAGCAGGGGATTACAGACGGAACGGTCTGCGGAACGCAGGAAGGGGAGGAGATGGGAAGATATGGCCAGTAGTGGGGTCCCGGTGGAGGTGACGGAAATGTTGGAGGATGATTTGTTGGATACACTGGCTGATGGGGTGGAAGGTGAGGACAAGAGGGATTCTGGCCTTGTTACGAATGGGGGAGGGGGAGCAAGAGCGGAACTGCGCGATATAGAAGAGGCCCTAGAAAGAGCCTCATCTATAAAGGAAGAGGGGAAACCCCCTTTCATGAAGAATGAGCACACCTCTAATACCCTAGTGTGAAACATCTCATCCTGGATGCAGATGCGGTGTAGACGGGGGAATTGGGAGTAGGGGATAGACTTTTTTGTAAGAGACAGGTTGGGAAGAAGTGTAGTCCAGATAGCAGTGGGAGTCAGTGGGTTTGTAGTCGATGTCAGTCACTAGTCTGTCTCCTGTAATGGAGATGGTGAGATCCAGAAACGGTAGGAGATGTCGGAGATAGTCCAGGTATATTTAAGAGCAGGATGGCAATTGGTGGTGAAATATATGGTCAGTGAGTTGTGCATGGATACAAGAGGTAGCACCAATACAGTCGTCAATGTAGCAGAGGTAGATTTCGGGGATGGGGCCGGTGTACGTCTGGAACAGGGATTGTTTGACGTACCCAAAAAAGAGGCAGCAAAAGCAAGGGCCCGTGCGAGTGCCCGCAGCTACGCCGCTCGTTTGGATGAAGTGGAAGGATTCGAAGGAGAAGTTGTTAAGGGTAAGAACCAAATCTGCTAGGCGGAGGAGTGTGTTGGTAGATGGGGATTGGCTGGTTCTACGATCTAGGAAGAAAAGGAGGGCTTCAAGACCATCCTTGTGGGAGATGGAGGTGCAGAGTGACTGGACATCCATGGTAAAAATGAGCGGGTAGGGGCCTGGAAACCGGAATTTGTTGAGGAGACGAAAAGCATGTGAGGTGTCTTGGACAAACGTGGGGAGGGATATGACCAGGTAGGATAGGAGAGAGTCTAGTGAGGTAGAAATAAGTTCGGTGGGACATAAACAGGCAGAGACAATGGGTATGCCAGGGCAGTTCTGTTTATGGATTTTCGGTAGAAGGTAAATTCGGGTGGTGCTGGGCTCGGGAACGATAAGGTTGGAGGCATTAGAGGGCAGAGCGCCGGAATTGGTGAGGTCAGTGATGGTGTTGATGATTAAGGTCTGGTGCTGGTCGGTGGGGTCAGGGTCCAAGGAGAAGTAGGAGGAGATGTCTGAGAGTTGTCGTCTGGCCTGGGTCCGGTAGAGGTCAGCACGCCACACAACTGCAGCACCTCCCTTTTCAGCGGGTTGATGACTAAGTCGGGATTATTGTAGAGTGAGTGGAGCGCTGTACGTTCAGGAGGGAAGAGGTTAGTGTGAGTCAGGGGAGTGGAGAATTTGAGGAGCTTAATGTCAGGCTGGCAGTTGGGGATGAAAAGCTTTAGTGGGGGTAGTTGGCTTACTGGGGGACCAACAGGAGGGGATCCGGCGGAGACGGGAGAAGGGGGCATCACTGGGTGGCGAGGACTCTTTCGCATGGAGAACGGCTCGGAGGCGGAGGCGACGGAAGAAGTGCTCGGAGGCGATGGAAGAAGAGTCTTCTGTTGGGCGGTGGAGCGGCGAGGGTGGACACAGACGGTCGTGAAGGCCCGCGGGGAACTGGGGCCGGGTAAGCGGCGGTCGGCCCGGTCCGCGGACGGCCGGGGAGGAAGCGAGGGTTGGCGGCACCGGCGGTTCTTGCCTCGTGGAGGTCGGCGGCAGCGGCGGTAAAGAGGTCTGGGATGTCGGCGGCAGCGACCCCAGGGAGGCAGCGGAGGTCGACGGCAGTGGCGGTTGAAGCCTCAGGTAGGCGGCAGTGGCGGTGAAGAGGTCTGGGAAGTCGGCGGCAGCGGCGGCGAAGAAGTCTTTATAGTCGGCGGCAGCGGCGGTGAAGAGGTCTGGAATGTCGGCGGCAGCGGCCGTGGAAGGCGGCGGAAGTCGGCGGCAGCGGCGTTGGAAGCCTCAGGTAGGCTTTGGATTTCGGCGGCAATGGCGGTGAAGAGATCTGGTGAATTTGGTGGCAGCGGCGGTGAAGAAGTCTGGGATGTCGGCGGCAGCGGCCCCGGAGGCGGCGGAGATCGACGTCAGCTGTTGTAGCCTCAGGCAGCCCTTGGAGGTCGGCGGTGGTGGCCCCGGGGAGGTGGTCGACGTCGGCGGCGGCGGCGGGGAACGGATCTGTGATGTCGGCGGCAGAGGCCCCGGGGAGGCGGTGGATGTCGGCGGCGGCGGTTCTAGCCTCAGGTAGGCCTTGGAAGTCGGCGGTGGTGGCCGTGGCAGCCCCGGGGAGGCGGTGGAGGTCGGCGACGGCGGCGACGGCGGTTGTAGCCACGAGTAGGCCTTTTATGTCGACGGTAGCGGCCCCGGGGATGATGTGGACGTCGCCATCGGCAGTTTCGGTGGTCCGGGCCTGGGATCGGCCGGGGAGGCGGTGAGGATCGGTGCTGCTCATCGTGGCAGCAATGGTGTCGCTGGAATTGGCCTCGCGTTGTGCGCGGACCAGCGGTGGAGCTCCGGGCCTGCGGGCGGTCCAGTCGCTGCCCTGGAGTGCCGGTGGATGGAGCCGTCTGGAGGCGAGCGAGTTTTGGTGGAGTCCAGGTAGGCGAGGAATCGTGTGTTGAGGGCGCGGATCTGGTTTAAGATAAAATATAGTTGGGGCGCGTTGCAGTGTGGGTGGGTGAGGCACGGAGCTGAGGGAGAATCAGAGCGAGGGCCTGCTTGTGCCGGCGCATCGCAGTCAAAGTACAACGCAGGGCATGGAAGGAGAATTGTTGGGAAAGCGGCAGATAGACTGTCGGAGCCTGTAGTCCGGGTTGGGTCCGAATTGGGAGGTCTGGAACCGGAGCTGGAAACCACGAGATAGAAGATGGAGGTGTAGGTAAGTCCCAAGAAAACAGACGTCGCTGTGATAGCGAGTCTGGGTTAAAACGTAGTCGTAGAGTGGGAGGACAAGAGAAATCGCAGAGGGGGAGCAGCGAGAGAGCATGTTGCTAAACACTCGTCAAAGAGCGGAGGTCACCTTCTTCAAAGTAGATATACCTTGAGGGGAAATCGCAGTGGAGCGGCAAGTTGTGTTGGAACATAACTGCAGATGCTGTTACAAATCGAAGGGCCCACAAAGTCTTTCCAGGTGAGGTAGAGGTTCACTTGCACCTCCTCCAACTTCGTCTGTTGTGTCCGCAGCTCTAGATGCCAACTTCTCTACATTGGCGAGAACAAACGCAAGCTCGGCGATCGTTTCGCTGAACACCTTCGCCCAGTCCGCTTAACCAACCTGATCTCCCGGTAGCTGAGCTCTTCAACTCTCGCTCACACTCCAGTCTGACCTTTCTGTCATGGGCTTCCTCCAGTGCCATAGTGAGGCCCAACGGAAATTGGAGGAACAGGACCTCATATTTTGCATGGGCAGCTTACAGCCCAGCGGTATGAACATTGACTTCTCCAACTTTAGATAGGTCCTCTGTCCCTCTCTTCCCTCCCAATTGTCAGTTCTGCCACTGTCTTCCTGTTTCCACCTATATCCTTTCTTTGTCCCGCCCCCCTGACATCAGTCTGAAGAAGGGTCTGCATTAATTGTCCTAGGCGAAAGAACATGGCCGCTGGCAGGATGGCCGCTCTCCTGCTGTTGCCCACCGCGATGGCCGCCCGGGGCCGGGTTGAGTGCCCCCCTCTCCCCTTTCCTCTCCCCCCTCGCCCGCACCCGGCCCCGGGATAGATTCCGAGCAGGAAGGACATGGTCGCGCTTCAAACGGCGGCGTCGTAGAGTACCCGCTCAACGTCCCGCACAATCACTGGACTACAAACCCCATCGGGCAGCTGCTTCTCATCATCCTCCCGCGTCTCATCCAGCGCCCGCTTCCACCGACGACGTCGTCGACGAATCCAGCAAAAATCCAGCAAAAATGGCGGCCGCTCTCATTATTCTCCTCGAACTCCCACTCCTCCACCTTGTGCAGGCCTCCCGCCACCTTGCTACCCACTCCGGTTCCAGGCCGCCCAATTCCGTCTCAACCCGGACTGCAGGCTCCGGCTATTTCCCAACAATTCTCCTTCCGTGCCCTGCGTTGTACTCTGGCTGCGATTCGGCGGCACCAGCAGGCCCTCGCTCTGACTGTCTCGCAGCTCCGTGCTTCAGTCATCCACACTTGCAATGGGCCCCAACTATACTGCATCCTACGCCGGATCCGCGCCCTCAACACAGGATTCATCGCCTACCTGGACTCCACCAAGACTCGCAAACGCGCTCGACTCCAGACCGCTTCCTCCACCGACACTCCTCGGCAGCGACTCGCCCGCCCGCAGGCCCGGAGCTCCACCGCTGGGGAGCCCTGCGACGCCATTGCTGCCACGAGGAGCAGCATCGATCCTCACCGCCTCCCCGTAAAGTGTGCTGGCATATAAGGGAATGGGTCCTGGCATCAGCCCCCCTGACATCAGTCTGAAGAAGGGTCTGGACCCGAAACGTCACCCATCCCTTCTCTGCTGAGATGCTGCCTGACTTCCTGAGTTGCTCCAGCATTTTGTGAAATAAATATCTTCGATTTGTACCAGCATCTGTAGTTGTTTTCTTACACTCACCGCCTCCCCGGCCGATCCCAGGCGCGGAACAACGAAGCTGCCGTTGCCAACGTCCCCCACCTCCCCGGGGCCGCTAACGTCGACATACAAGGCCGACATGAGGCTACAACCGCAGCCGCCGCCGCCGAACTCTACCGCCTCCCGAGGGCTACCACAGTCACCGCCGCCGCCGACTTCCAAGGTCTACCTGAGGCTACAACCGCCGCCGCCGATCTCCGCCGCCTCCCCGCGGCCGCTGCCGTCAACATCCCAGACCCCTTCACCGTCGCTGCCGCCGTCTTTCCAGACCTCTTCACCGCCACTGCCGCCGACTTCCAAGGCCTACTTGAGGTTGCCGCCGCTGCTGACGCCGACCTCCGCTGCCTCCCAAAGGTCGCTGCTGCCGACTTTCCAGACTTCTTTGCCGCCGACTTCCGCGAGGCTACAACCGCTGCTGCCGCCAACCCTCGATTCCTCACCGGCCATCCGCTGACAGGGCTGACCACCGCTTACCCGGCCTCAGATCCCCGCGGGCCTTCACCAGCGACTGCGAGCACCCTGGCTGCTCCACCGCCCAGTAGCAGACCACAGCCGTCGCTGCACTCGGCTCACGGACTCCGCGCTGGGCCCACAGTCCCCACGAGGCAGAGTCCCACTGCACGTGGTCTGACTCCGCTGGCTTCTGCTGCCCACCCCCTCATACAGGGTACCTCAGCAGCGGTTCCACTGGGTCTCGCCCTTCCCCATCTAGCAAGGCGACCCTAGCTACTCCCCATTAACGACCCATTATCTCTGCCTGTTCATGTCCCACCGAACTTATTTCCACCTACCTCGACTCCATCGTATTCCCCATCGTCAGATCACTCCCCACCTATGTCCAAGACACCTCACATGCTCTCTGTCTCCTCGATAAATTCCGGTTTCCAGGCCCCCACTCGGTAATCTTTACCATGGATGTTCAGCCACTCTGTACATGGTCTTGAAGCCCTCCGATTCTTGCTCGACCGTAGAACCAACCAATGCCCATCTACTAACGCTCTCCTCCGCCTA
Source organism: Rhinoraja longicauda (assembly GCF_053455715.1). Classification (NCBI taxonomy): domain Eukaryota; kingdom Metazoa; phylum Chordata; class Chondrichthyes; order Rajiformes; family Arhynchobatidae; genus Rhinoraja; species Rhinoraja longicauda. Next base: position 21,363,653 of record NC_135976.1, on the reverse strand, counting down.
GCAGAGCTGGTTCTTACCCTCAACAACATATCATTTGAATCCTGCCACTTCCTCCAAACCAGAGGCGTAGCTATGGGTACTCGCATGGGTCCTAGCTATGCATGCCTCTTTGTGGGGTACCAGACGTACACCGGCCCCATCCCCGACCTCTACCTCCGCTACATTGACGACTGTATTGGTGCTACATCTTGTACCCATGCAGAACTCACTGACCATATATATCACCACCAATTTCCATCCTGCTCTTAAATATACCTGGACTATCTCCGACATCTCCCTACCGTTTCTGGATCTCACCATCTCCATTACAGGAGATAGACTAGCGACTGACATCTACTACAACCCCACTGACTCCCACAGCTATCTGGACTACACTTCTTCCCACCGTGCCTCCTGCAAAAAGTCTATTACCTACTCTTAATTCCTCCGTCTATGCCGAAACTGCGTCCAGGATGAGGGGTTTCACACTAGGGCATTAATGATAACCTCATTTTTCTTGAAAAGTAGCTTCCCCTCTTCCATTACAGATGCGGGTCTTATCATATCATATCATATCATATCATATCATATCATATCATATCATATCATATCATATCATATCATATCATATCATATCATATCATATCATATCATATCATATCATATCATATCATATCATATCATATCATATATATATAGCCGGAAACAGGCCTTTTCGGCCCACCAAGTCCGTGCCGCCCAGTGATCCCCGCACATTAACACTATCCTACACCCACTAAGGACAATTTTTACATTTACCCAGCCAATTAACCTACATACCTGTACGTCTTTGGAGTGTGGGAGGAAACCGAAGATCTCGG
>NC_135976.1:21352814-21357814 GCF_053455715.1 Rhinoraja longicauda | reverse complement strand
TAAAACTCAGATCTTGTATATATATTTTTTGGGTTTGACCTGAATTATTTGATATATTTATTTGTTCGTATCAGCGATTGCGGCAAAACGGTGAACAGTAGCGTGACGGTTTTCGCACCGCCTTAATCGCCAACCTCCAAACGACCGGCCGTGATATTTTCATTTGATTTAGTCGCATGTTTTTTAAGTTTACAGAGGTTTTAAAGCGCTGCCCCCCCCCCTTTTCAGGGGGCGCTGCGGTCCGGATTTAGTCTTCAGCTTGTAATGTCACAATGCCCCTGTGAGATGAGCTCGAGCTGACCCCCCCCCCTCTTCAGCGTGTGATGTCACAATGGGCAAGCAGCTGCTATTGGGTGTCTACTCTTTACAAATTTACATCTTTTTATTTTTATTTCAAGATCTTCAGCTTGTGACGTCACAATGCTTGGGTGTGATGGGCTACATTGTTGCGAAAAGCAACTGATTGTTTTTTAAAATTGTGTTTTTTTATTGCAAGTCACTTAACATACACAGGTCAGCATGGGGCCCCTATGCTCGTGGGCCACCGGGGCAAGTGTTTCGAAAAAAGAAAGGGGATGTCCCCCTTCCCCCCTCAACCCCTTCCTCCCCACTTCATCCCACCTCCATCCCCACTCCCTCCCCCCTCTTCCCCAACTCCCTCCCCATCCCTCCCCACCTCCCTCACCCCTCGGGACGGGCCCAATGGGGAAAGAGGGGTACTGGGAAAAGGGGAGGTCCCCCTCCCTCCCCCCTTCCCCCCTCCCTCCCTCACCTCCCCTCCCCCCTTCCCCTCCCCCCCTTCCCTCCCTCCCTCCCACCCCTTCTCCCTCCCCTCCCCCTCCACCCCCCTCCCCTCCTCCCTCCCTCCCCCCTCCCTCTCCGCCTCCCGGTTACAATGGAAACCCTACGAGGACGGCCCAACGGGGAAAGAGGGGTACTGGGAAAACGGGAGGTCCCGTTTTATTTCTGACCTTTTTTTAAAAGTCTTCAGGTTGTGACATCACAATGCTTGTGTGAGATGGGTGCTACATTGTTTCGAAAAGCAATAAAAAGATCGCCGTGAGAAGCACTTAGTCACCGGGAATGTTGCCAAAAAAGCACTAATTGTGTTAAAGTAGTGTTTTTGTTATTGCAAGTCACTTAACATACACAGATCAGCATGGAGCCCCTATGCTCGTGGGCCACCGGGCAAGTGTTTCGAAAAAAGCACAGAGTTTGTCTGGGGGAGAGAGAGAATGGGGGGGGGGGTCTGAGAATGGGGGACTGGGGAGGGGGACAACAGGGGTCGTTGCGGAGGGGGCTTGGTGGTGGGGGAAAGAGGGGTACTGGAAAAGGGGAGGCCCCCCTTCCACCCTCAACCCCTTCCTCCCCCGTCCTTCCCACCTCCATCCCCACTCCCTCCCCCCTCCTCCCCAACACACTCCCCCCTCCGTCCCCACCTCCCTCACCCCTCCCTAACTCCCCTCCCCCCTAACTCCCCACCCTCCCTCCTTCCCTCCATCCCTAGCCCCCTCCCTCCACCCTTCCATCCCTCTCCCCTCCCCCCTCCTTCCACCCTCCCTTCCCCCCTTCCGGTTACAATGGAAACCCTACAGGGACGGGCCCAACGGGGAAAGAGCGGTACTGGGAAAAGGGGTGGTCCCCCTCCCTCCCCCCCTTCCCCCTCCCCTCCCCCCTCCCTCCCCCTCCCTCCACCTCCACCCCCTTCCCCCCTCCCCTTCCTCCCTCCCCTCCCCTTCCCCCTCCCGCTCCCCCCCCTCCCCCCTCCCTCCCCCTCCCCTCCTCCATCCACACCTCCCTCCTCCCTCCCTCCCCCTCCCTCCCCGCCTCACGGTTACAATGGAAACCCTACGAGGACGGGCCCAACGGGGAAAGAGGGGTACTGGGAAAAGGGGTGGTCCCCCTCCCTCCCCCCTCCCCCTCCCCCCTCCCCCCTTCCCCCTTCCCCCCTCCTTCCCCCTCCCTCCCCCTTCCCCCCTCCCTCCCCCTCCCCCCACCCCCCTCCCTACCCTCTCCCTCCCCCCTCCCCTCCCTCCCCCTACCTCCTCCCTACCCTCACCCTCCCCCCTTCCCCCCTCCCTCCCCCCTCCCTCCCCCTCCCCTCCTCCCTCCCTCCCCCTTCCCTACCCCCACTCCCCTCCCGGTTACAATGGAAACCCTACGTGGACGGCCCAATGGGCACACTTGTGCTAGTATACTACTAAAACTCAGATCTTGTATATATATATTTTTTGGGTTTGACCTGAATTATTTGATATATTTATTTGTTCGTATCAGCGATTGCGGCAAAACGGTGAACAGTAGCGTGACCGTTTTCGCACCGCCTTAATCGCCAACCTCCCAAACGACCGGCCGTGATATTTTCATTTGATTTAGTCGCATGTTTTTAAGTTACAGAGGTTTTAAAGCGCTGCCCCCCCCCCCCCTTTTCAGGGGGGCGCTGCGGTGCGGATTTAGTCTTCAGCTTGTGATGTCACAATGCCCCTGTGAGATGAGCTCGAGCTGACCCCCCCCCCCCCCCCCTTCAGCGTGTGATGTCACAATGGACAAGCAGCTGCTATTGGGTGTCTACTCTTTACAAATTTACATCTTTTTATTTTTATTTCAAGGTCTTCAGCTTGTGACGTCACAAAGCTTGGGTGAGATGGGCTACATTGTTGCGAAAAGCAACTGATTGTTTTTTAAAGTTGTGTTTTTTATTGCAAGTCATTTAACATACACAGGTCAGCATGGGGCCCCTATGCTCGTGGGCCACCGGGGCAAGTGTTTCGAAAAAAGAAAGGGGAGGTCCCCCTTCCCTCCTCAACCCCTTCCTCCCCACTCCATCCCACGTCCATCCCCACTCCCTCCCCCCCTCCTACCTAACTCCCTCCCCATCCCTCCCCACCTCCCTCACCCCTCGGGGACGGGCCCAACGGGGAAAGAGGGGTACTGGGAAAAGGGGAGGTCCCCCTCCCTCCCCACTTCCCCCTCCCTCCCTCCACCTCCCCCCCTTCCCTCTCCCCCCCTTCCCCCTCCCCTCCCACCCCTTCCCCCCTCCCCTCCCCCCTCCACCCCCCTCCCCTCCTCCCTCCCTCCCCCTCCCTCTCCGCCTCCCGGTTACAATGGAAACCCTACGAGGACGGGCCCAACGGGGAAAGAGGGGTACTGGGAAAACGGGTGGTCCCGTTTTATTTCTGACCTTTTTTTAAAAAGTCTTCAGGTTGTGACATCACAATGCTTGTGTGAGATGGGTGCTACATTGTTTCGAAAAGCAATAAAAAGATCGCCGTGAGAAGCACTTAGTCACCGGGAATGTTGCCAAAAAAGCACTAATTGTTTTAAAGTAGTGTTTTTTGTTATTGCAAGTCACTTAACATACACAGATCAGCATGGGGCCCCTATGCTCGTGGGCCACCGGGGCAAGTGTTTCGAAAAAAGCACAGAGTGTGTCTGGGGGAGAGAGAGAATGGGGGGGTCTGAGAATGGGGACTGGGGAGGGGGACAACAGGGGTCGTTGCGGAGGGGGCTTGGTGGTGGGGGAAAGAGGGGTACTGGGAAAAGGGGAGCTCCCCCTTCCCCCCTCAACCCCTTCCTCCCCCCTCCTTCCCACCTCCATCCCCACTCCCTCCCCCCCTCCTCCCAACTCCCTCCCCCCTCCGTCCCCACCTCCCTCACCCCTCCCCCTAACTCCCCACCCTCCCTCCTTCCCTCCATCCCTAGCCCCCTCCCTCCACCCTTCCATCCCTCTCCCCCTCCCCCTTCCTTCCACCCTCCCTCCCCCCCTTCTGGTTACAATGGAAACCCTACGGGGACGGGCCCAACGGGGAAAGAGGGGTACTGGGAAAAGGGGAGGTCCCCCCTCCCTCCCCCCTTCCCCCTCCCCCCTCCCTCCACCTCCACCCCCTTCCCCCCTTCCTCCCTCCCCTCCCCCCTTCCCCCTCCCCTCCCCCCTCCCTCCCCCTCCCCTCCTCCATCCACACCTCCCTCCTCCCTCCTCCCTCCCTCCCCCCTCCCTCCCCGCCTCCCGGTTACAATGGAAACCCTACGAGGACGGGCCCAACGGGGAAAGAGGGATACTGGGAAAAGGGGAGGTCCCCCTCCCTCCCCCCTTCCCCCTCCTTCCCCCTCCCTCCCCCTTCCCCCCTCCCTCCCCCTCCCCCCCCACCCCCTCCCTACCCTCTCCCTCCCCCCTCCCCTCCCTCCCTCCCCTACCCCCTCCCTACCCTCACCCTCCCCACTTCCCCCCTCCCCTCCCCCCTCCCTCCCCTTCCCCTCCTCCCTCCCTCCCCCTTCCCTACCCCCCACTCCCCTCCCGGTTACAATGGAAACCCTACGTGGACGGGCCCAACGGGCACACTTGTGCTAGTAATATACTAAAATTCAGAAGAGTATATATGTTTGTAACAGTGATTTCGGCTGATTTCGGCAAAACGGTGAACCGTAGCGCCACAAATTTTGCACCGCCTCATCACACTGCTGGACGCTTCCTAAAATGATTTTTGTTATTTAATTCGGTCGTATATTTTTTAAGTTACAGAGGTTTAAAAGTCAAAAACAAATTCTCTCAATTATTTCGGCTGATTTCGGCAACAACGGTGAACCGTAGCGCCACGATTTTTGCACCGCCTTAATCACGACGCTGAACGCTGCTGGAAAATGATATTGTTATTTGATTCGGTCGTGTATCTTTTAAGTTACAGAGGTTTTAGTTTTTTTTTAAATCCACCCGTTTTTTTCCATGGCCTTCAGCGTGTGACGTCAAAATGCCCATGTGAGAAAAGCTCGCCCAACCCCGCTCCTACTGATTTATTGAAGGCTTTCAGCGTGGTGTGTCTGTGCGTATGGGCTCCCCTCTCCTCTCTCCCCCTTGCTTCTCTCCTCTCTCCCACACCCGGGAGACCCTCTCCCCGCTATCGCCCCACCCCCCGGACCTTTCACTCATGCGCCCCCCCCCCCCCACGGACCTTTCACTGATGCGCTACCCCCTCCCCCCGGACATTTCACTAATGCGCACCCCC
>NC_135976.1:21292707-21352314 GCF_053455715.1 Rhinoraja longicauda | reverse complement strand
TGTAATTTATTCAGTCTATACCATACACAATCTTTTGATGTGACCAAATTGGAATAACCTAGTATTTCTGCCATTTTCTGTCCCATGGGCGCAAAATATCATGATGCGCAAGTTTAAACTTCATTACTATCTGTTCTACTTCACGTGGCTGGTCAAGTTTTTGGTTATTCTTGGTTCCGATGGTGGAATTGAATCCGAAAGGATTGCGGCTGTTAATGGCACTACAGTTGAACTGCATGTACTTCGTCCCTCGTTTAATAACGATCGTAAACATTTTGCTATTTATGACAAGCATAGTAGCACCATGTTTACGTCCTTCCCCTTCTGATATTCTTATTATTTCCCCATGCAGCAAAGGACGGGTTCCTGCAAAAACCACAACATGTAAATATTACGTATGATTTTATGTTAGTGTTATAGTCTCATAGTTGTGTGTTGAATGGATTTAGTTCATTTCCTAAATAATTGAAAGTGGTGGCTGTCCTGTTAAAACCTTGAAATGATGTGCCCGCGTTGGCGTGATGATATCAAAAATCCTGACGCGTCTTTCTTTACGAGAGGCATAACTCGAGGTTCTCTTCACCATGGGCCGGATAGAGTTCACTTTTTTCACGACTCTTTACCATTATGCTATACCGATCCCTGTGTTGACGGCAAGGTACCGTAATGCATGCACCGTAGTGCACCGTAAGTTACGCTGCATGCATGGCATGTTGTGAGGTTTAGAGTGCCATAATTTGTGGGTACGTGTTCGATCTGCAGTTGCTTCAACTGGCGTAATTTCTCAGGAAATATATCCTGCGATTTGACCGACAGAAACTGAAAATGTTTCCTGAAAACGGGACCTGCGCCATATGTTGGCAGCAATGGAAGTTCAACTGCATTCAAATGGCGCTTTGCTGACTTCACGATGAAATGTGTCATAACTAAAAATGGTATTTCGTTTCTGTACCAAATACAAATGATCGACTATAATGAAAGAAAACATCAAAACATCAGTTTACATTTCATGCTACTAACAATCAATTATGGGTTTTTTAAAAAGCTAGGTGAACCCATTCGAGTCAGAACAATTACAATACGAATGTGATCAGGAAAACAAATAAACATCTGGCTCCTCAATTTTGACAGGCAGTTGTTCTGCGTAACATATTTTCGCTCAATCCTGTGTTGAATATTGCCGAATGTAGCCCAAATTCACACGTTTCTTTTGTAATGTTAAAATTACCATACTTGTAATGCACAGTTAACAGTTATTCCTCCAATGAACCAATAATCCATTTCAGAAAGTGGGTAGAAGTAATAATTTCTATCTTCCCGTGATTCTCAATGCAAAATGAACTGGTGTACTGAAACTTACATATTCTTGCAGTTAGGCTAACAGAACTGCGCAAAGTCCTCCAAATGTCATTTCACTAATAATGTGCACTGCTGCATGAAATGTCTCAACATTTCTTCTCAGTACCTTCCCCTATGTAAATTGTCAATGAAATTTCGCTTGATATGAAGGTTGAGTAATTAACCCAAAAGCTTCGTTCAGTCATTGCCAAGCAATAATATAATAAAATCTCAAACGGTTAATCTCGTTTTCATTACTTTGTTATGATATTGTCGATAAGTATGAAAGAAGTGTAAGTGTCATTGTCCTTGTGCAGCTCTCCGTGATGTATTATCGTGTCATTCCTTGATCACGTGATCATATTTGGTATGCAACACTTCGTGATTAATTAGTCTATGCCATGCTGATAGTGAAATGTTCCTTCTGGTTACTCAAGCCGAGGACTACATCTTTAAGTAATTTACACTACATTCTTTTTTATGGTTCTCCCATTTCTTTATGTGAAAGATAGATGGCAAATAATTCCTTATATGATCATTTTAAAATCGTCTGATCAAATTGCATGGCGGCTGCATAATATACATCGGTGTTGTGGAGCCATGTTGGTGGTGAATTATAATAATTTCAAGCAATACCGAAGGACAATCTTTTCTTTTAATGGGCGTTACTTTAATATGTCCATTCACATAGATAATTGTGCATCGCGGACCAGATATAAACAATCCAACGTCTTCCCTTACCTTTGCTATTACATATACTCTTCAGCTCTGAAAACGATAATATTCGAAATGTTAAGCCTTGGAGAAAGACATAGTACACCGCCTTCGTCCGCCTTTCCACGTTTTGATTTCTACTTACCCTCTTGGCGCAATTTTTCTTCTGATGAGTCAAACAAAAAAACAAAACGATTCAAGTTTGTGTCGCTTTTTGTTTGAAGATGTGTATCAATGGAGGAATACCTACTCAGATGCTAGTAGTTCACACAAGCATACCATATGATTATAGCCGCCAGCACATTCAAACCATCGGCACTCCCCAGGTAATGTGATTGTTACTGAATCACCCTTTCGATATACTCCAGAAGATTAGATAGATTACAACCAATACATAGCCGCCCGGCATAAAGCATGATACTTTTGTTTTCCTCTGCGGTAGAATTATTTTGTACAATACGAACTTCAAATACAAAAGGGACAATACACCACTTTGACACTTGTGTCGTTTGGGAAACAATGTTAGAGTAATATCCAAACATTTGATAAAATAGAATTAACTCGTGTGCAGCTGAGGGAACGCCGAGGGAAATAAAGAATGGTCAGCCATGGTCAGCCATTGAATGGAGGTGCTGTCTCGAAGGACCGAATGGCCTACACCTGCACCTATTGTCTATTGTCTATTGTCTATAACACAATAGCGATCGTTTTCTCTCTGATGATTCTGCCATAGTAGTTTCTACTGTAAGTTTATAGCTGACACAACAACGGAGGAAATATGCACTGCATCCATACAGCAAGCGTAGATAACTGGGTAGGTAGTAATTGAAGACTAAAACTGAACACAGACATGGAAGGGAATCTAGGAAAATCCAAGTTCAAAGTGAGATATTCGTGTTTGGGAAGTCGCAGTCAAAGAAAATTGAGTCGGTATAAGTTAAGCCCAGTGAATGGAGTTGTTTTGAAGGAAAAATACAAAATGGTATCTCATTTGAATATAATACTGGTAAGTACAACATGCATTCCGAGAAATTAATAGAACATAGGCCTGTTGAAATTCGAAGCCCAAGTTCACATTATAGAAAACAATAAAACAATCCCGGTAAAGCACCGTCGAAGAGCAGTCGTGAAAGTTACGACCGGCTAATTGTCTGCTAAATTTATGGTATTAATGACTATACGGCACAAACGCATTTAAGTAAATGCAAAAATTAATCGGGACTAAAGTGGGAAGTCAAAATGTGACATCGTATTCACAAGGTAGTTCAGTTATCTGAAAATGCCATTGGTAGAGAGTTGAAAATGAGAGGGTTCGCAAGTACCAGATCTAGCCGCGTAAAGTGCCAATTTTAAGACACAGTCTTATGTAATTGTAATTATTATTGCCTTACATGTAGGTTTGCCGAATTCATCGAGGTAAGATTAAGGCTGTGGCCCTCTTCAAACATGGCCGCTCTTGATGAGTAGATTATCAGATAAGTATTCTATTTTAGGATGTTTATGATAATTTTCGTGTATGGTGTGAATGGTGATACCTGTAGATGTTAAGCTGAATTTTGTGCGTGGATCCGAAGATTGGAGCACAACGGTTGGGAATGGGTGTTTTGTGGTGGCCAGAGTCCATGGTTCAAAAGGCATGATTCCAGACAGTATAAGATAATTGTAGACTGCAGACTGATAAGATAAGTTATTCACACAGGAATATGTAAATAACACCAATGCAAATAGATCGGGATAGACCCATTCACTCAGCAGCCCGATCCTTTTCCAGTTTGATATTTCAATTCTTATTTTATTGAAACTGGGATTCCCTGAAGCCCCACGTGTATTGCCCACGCCTAATATCTGAGAAATGTCAATGAGTTGGTTACGTAAAATGCTCCATTCATTCTTTTGAAGGTGTCATGGAGGAATATCCAGGCTAAACCGAGCGACCATTCGGTAATAGTTTGCAAATCAAAACTGCGTCGTTTTTACTCAGATAATGATACTCCCAAGAGGAGCCGGCTTTTGTCCTAGTTGGTTAGAGGTCGCGCGTGGAAGTTTTGGAAGACTTTGCCAGCTTTTGGCTGAACATTCGTGAGAACCTCTTTGACTTCAGACGATAACATCGTACATTAGCCTGAACTCTTGTCAGTGTCCAAGACAAAAGTCACTGCGTTGATAATTTGAGCCGTACACGCAAATACATTTATGGTAAACACATATCAAATAGTCTCGTAATCAGAAATTTCCTGAGATAGACTGGTCATATCTATGAGGGGGGGGAAATCTTTCAAAGCAGAAGCGGGTACAATTTGAAAGTTGCCGCCAAAGAATATAAAATGAAAACATAATATCACCTCGTGAATAATTCAAAACGGAAGGAATAACATAGTTCTGTACACTTCAATACATAGTTTTGTTTTCACATTCTGATTAATTTGCCCAGAAGCAAGTTCTCTTCCGATTGCCGCACAAGTTAACTGATTTTAATCACCTAAATCTCTGAGAATGTCCTTCAATTTATTCGTATCTGCAAAGAGGAATTGACGACGTATTTGAGTAAGTTAATCTTTTCATTTTCATTGGTCTGCCTTTTTATTAACAACCTATGATGTTCGGCCATGCTACCTATATTTTATTTGAAAATAGAGCAATTAATGGAAATACGTGTTTTCCCCATCGGAATGCCAAGGACGTTTTGACAACTATATGAAATGGCAAAAAATAACAATGACCATCGCAGGAACTTAAATAGCAAAATTATGAATTTGTTAGAAGATAAGAGCACCCCCTCCCCTCCGCCCACTCACCATCAACAACACCACAGTCACATCTGTGGAGCCATTTAAGTTCCTTGAAACCATCATCTCCAGGGATCTTAAATTGGGGGGGGCACCATCGACTCCACAGTCAAAAAGGCCCAACAGAGGATGTACTTCCTGTGGCAACTGAGGAACAACAATCCCCAGCAGGCAATAATGGTCCAATTCTATACCGCAATCATTGAGTCCGTCCTCACCTTCTCCATCATGGTCTGGTTGGGCTCAGCCACCAAGCATAACATCCGGAGGCTGCTGATCATTCGATCATCTCTGATCCCTTCCAATCTGGCCACAAAATCTTTCAAGCACTTCCCTCTGGAAGGCGATTCCGGACTGTCAAAGAAGCCACAGCAAAACATAAAAACAGCTTTTTTCACGAGTAGTAGTTCTACTCGATAACCAAAGTCTGTAGTCTCTTTTTTGCTCTGGTTTATTATCACTCACATGCTTAGACCGTAAAGTTGTATTCTTATTGTTTAGGTGTGGCTATGCTTTATTCATAATTGTTAACTGCATGTTGTGTTGTTATTTGTGAGCGGTGCACCAAGGCACATTTCTTGTACATGCACATACTTGACCAATAAAACTATTCATTCATTCATTCATTCATTCATTCATTCATTCATTCACTCATTCATTCATTCATTCATTCATTCATTCATTCATTCATTCATTCATTCATTCATTCATTCATTCATTCATAAGTGCGAACATAGAATTAACAATTTTAGGAATAACAAGTATCAAATACGGTTTTTGTTTTTGCAATAATAGTGTAAAGTGCAGATAACGTCTTGTGTTATGTTGGCATTCATAGCGAAGGGATTTGAATATAGGAGCAGGGAGGGTCTGCTGCAGTTGTACAGGGTATTGGTGAGGCCACACCTGGAGTATTGCGTACAGTTTTGGTCTCCTAATCTGAGGAGATACATTCTTGCCATAGCGGGAGTACAGAGAAGGTTCACCAGATTGATTCCTGGGATGGCAGGACTTTCATATGAAGAAAGACTGGATAGACTCGGCTTGTACTCGCTGGAATTTAGAAGATTGAGGGGGGATCTTATAGAAACTTACAAAATTCTTAAGGGGTTGGACAGGCTAGATGCAGGAAGATTGTTCCCGATGTTGGGGAAGTCCAGAACAAAGGGTCACAGTTTAAGGATAAGGGGGAAGGTTTTAGGACCGAGATGAGAAAAAAATCACACAGAGAGTGGTGAATCTGTGGAATTCTCTGCCACAGAAGGTAGTTGAGGCCAGTTCATTTGCTATGTTTAAGAGGGAGTTAGATGTGGCCCTTGTGGCTAAAGGGATCCGGGGGTATGGAGAGAAGGCAGGTACGGGATACTGAGTTGGATGATCAGCCATGATCATATCGAATGGCGGTGCAGGCTCGAAGGGCCGAATACCCTTCTCCTGCACCTATTTTCTATGCTTCTATGTTTCTATGGACTAATGCCATCGGAGGACGTAAATACTTCATTCCGACCAGTCTTGGGACAACTTGAAATAAACGGATTATCTGGAGGAAAACCGTGCGGTTACAGGGAGTCCTTGCTTATTCCAGTCAGATTGCGCGTGGGGCGGTAATTAATATTTGTCGCTGAGTGTCAGACAGGGGGTGGGAACTGTAACATTGTCTCTCCCGAACGGAGACGCGACCTTTGTTTCTGTGTCGTGTCTCCGTTCTCGCTGCGGCCTACCACCGGCCAAGCACATGGAGCTGGCGGACTCCGGCTGGGACCACCCGGGCTCTGGTTCGCAAAGCCCGCGACCGGACTCACCACCTGCGGCGCTGGCTGCCTTCGGATGCTGCGGGAGCGGCTGCGACTTGTCTCCGGAGGCTCCGGCGCAGGCCGCCTGGACGTCGGAATCCCGTAGGCCCCTGGGTGGGGGCCGACATCGGGAGCTCCGGCAGCGGCAGCGACAGCGTCTTCGCCCACCCCGAATCGCGGGGCTTGGGTCTGTCCGCCGCGGACCTTTCACCGTCCGGCGACGCCTGAAATAGGCCGCGGGAGTTTCTCCGCCCGGCGGGGGCTTCAATGTCGGGAGCCCCGACTGCCCCGACGTGGCAACTCCAACAGCCTGACCGCGGGAGAAGACGGCCGGGAAGAGAAAAAGACATTGTGGCCTTCCATCACAGTGAGGAGGGACCGGAGGAGACTCGCTGTGATGGATGTTTCTTTTGTTTGGTGTTGGTTTATGATTGTATGTGTTATTGCATTTTTATTGATTATTCTTATTGGTCTCATTGTTAAACTGCGGGTAATTTTTCATTTCACTGCACATTTATGTATATGTGACAAATAAATTGACTATGGACTATTGACAGTTTTAATAAGAATTTTGTTCGATAATCTCCAAGCAACTCTACCAATGTAGTTCATGCACGTCTCCCCACAAACAGGGTTACCTGAGCTCTGTAAATCATAGATAAAATTTGGAGAACCCGATTAACCTAACAATCCACTAGTTTTGGGACAACTTGAAATAAACGGATTACTTGGAGGAAAAGCGTGCGGTTACAGGGAGTCCTTGCTTATTCTAATCAGATTGCGCGTGGGGCGGTAATTAATATTTGTCGCTGAGTGTGAGAGGGCAAAATACCTATCTGCGGTTTACCCCATTAAGGCGACGCCGTGCTGTAGCCTGTTTCATCATGCCAGGTCGTTTTACTTGAATGAGATTTGCATCCTGCATTTCATATCAAATTCGTACACAGCACAGTCGTCCAAATACGGATCATAACGTAACTAAGGGTACTGTTTTATACCGGAAGCAAGTTATTGATCACATGCATTTCTTGACTACACACCACAAGAACGGATGAATATAAAAAGCCACCGAGAAATTATTCCGCCATTCAGCGAGATCGTGGCTAATCATGACCTAACTCATCTAATTCAGTGCAATACGTTCATATCTCAAATGTTCATATCTCAATGTCTACTGTCTTTTAATAGATATAAATAATACAGGTTCCGGTATTAAATTAACTTATTCACTGAGCTCTTCAATCGTCTTTGGCACGTACAGCCAAAGTAGTTCATATGACTCTTTCACAGGAAGCCATCCAGAGATTACGGTGCTGAAGTGTTCATCCAAGTGGGAAATTTCGTTTCCATTTATTTTAATGTAAAAATAATTCTACGTTCTTGGAGGGGCAGATAGACGAAATAGCGCGAAATATTATAGCTCTGGTCTAAAATCGAAAGGTGTTTATCAAAAAATCAACGGACTATTTTACACAACTCTAGCATTCCTTCAGGTGGACTAATTGAAAATAATCAACAATTAGCATTCGAGAATGTTACGACTGATGAAACGGCCAATACAGAAAGTATAATGCCAAAATAACAGTAGAAATTGTCATGTGGTGAGCGAAGATGAGGAAATGGATAGGTTTTGGACGCAGGGCAGTTCGAATGTCAGGGCGTCGTTTCCAGCCCGATGAAATCGCATGTTGTTGGTATGCAGATGAACACAATTGCACGATTCGGCCTTCTATAACCAGCCGTGATTCACAAAGAATTCCAGCACATATTCCAGCGTCGAAAGTTCAACGAAAAGCAAATAACTGCCTTCTTCCATCTAATTTTTTGAAGAAAGAAAACAAAACATTAGCAATTGCGACTGCAGTATATCGAGCGCTAAATGGAAAAATGTAACAACAAGGCATTCGATTTGGTATCAATGTGCATCACTTTGAACCTCGATCGTCAGCGAGAAATGTATTTAAGATCTATGAGCTTCCGTTTAATGTTTGACTAAACTAACTCGCGCAGCACATTCCACTTGGGTAGTGCATAAAAGAAAGGTAAGAATATGTTTGGATAATATCTCATAACCCAAACCTCCACGTCGAAATCATTTCCCCTCAAGAAATGTAAAATAACACGCCTTAATGACTACCGTCCACAAGCTCTAGAATCCACAATCATGTTGTTCAATTTTGGTCACCTTGCAGTAGGAACGATGATGTTGAGCTGGAAAGAGTGAAACGATGCTTTGCGAGGACGTTGCTAGGACTTGAGGGCCTGAGCTTTAGGGTGAGTTTGGGCAGGCTAGTATTTTACTTATTCGAATGCAGGAGGGTGATGGACGATGTTAAAGAAGTGTCTCAGAACAACGGGGTAAACATATACCGTATATGCACCTTCCAATACACGGAGTAGAGAAATTAAGAACCAGGAGGATTAAAGGTTTATGGTGAGAGGAAAAAGATTATACATGGAATTGAGGGACCACTGTCACACATGGATGGTGGGTATATGGACGGATCTATCAGAAAAAGTAACTGAGTCAGATACTAGAACACCATTTACAAGACATTTGGACACTTGAATTGAATTAAAGTGATATGGGCAAAATGTGGGTAGGTGAAACTAATGGAGACGGGACATCTTAGTCGGCAAGGGCAAATGGGGCGAATGGCCTGGTTCTGTGCTTGGAAATAGTGGTGAAGGTGCACATCAACTCCACCCTCCCAGCCAGGCCTAATCCAATGCATTCCAGTTAACATCGCAACAGATCCACAGTGGACACCATATAGACAATAAACAATAGACAATAGACAATAGACAATAGGTGCAGGAGTAGGCCATTCAGCCCTTCGAGCCAGCACCGCCATTCAATGCGATCATGGCTGATCACTCTCAATCAGTACCCCGTTCCTGCCTTCTCCCCATACCCCCTCACTCCGCAATCCTTAAGAGCTCTATCCAGCTCTCTCTTGAAAGCATCCAACGAACTGGCCTCCACTGCCTTCTGAGGCAGAGAATTCCACACCTTCACCACTCTCTAACTGAAAAATAGACAATAGACAATAGGATATCTCATGCCTAAAGCCATCAGCACAACACCTAGTGAAAAATGACCTACGTTAGACTCCTATGTATCCGCTGTAATTCCGCCTTCAACCAAAACCACGTCCAAATTCTCCGACAAACGCATGTGTAATAATCAGCGTTCCCCTCTATCACTGAAATTTCGTAATGTTAACCCATGGACCACATTCAGTGAGGATAGGTGACAACATATCCTCCAGAATATTTTTCACACTGGTGTTCCGCAACTATGCGTTCTGAGCCCCCTTCTGTATTCCCTATGCTATCACAACTATACAGCCACATCAAGCTAGTCCTCCAACTCAACGTTTTCAGATGACACTTCTTTGGACCCGATAACGAACAATGACGAGACGAAGTACAGGAAGACGATAGGAAATTTATCGACATAGTGTTAGGATAATGACATATCGCACGATGTCATCATGATAATAGACAATAGACAAAAGATAATAGATGCAGGAGGAGGCCATTCGGCCCTTCGTGCCACCACCGCCATTCAATGTGATCATGGCTGATCATTCTCAATCAGTACCCCGTTCATGCTTTTTCCCCATACCCCCTGACTCCTCTATCCTTAAGAGCACTATCTAGCACTCTCTTGAATGCATTCAGAGAATTGGCCTGTACTGCCTTCTGAGGCAGATAATTCCACAGATTCACAACTCTCTGACTGAAAATGTTTTTCCTCATCTTAGTTTTAAATGGCCTACCTCTTATTCTTAAACTGTGGCCCCTTGTTCTGGACTCCCCCAATATTGGGAACATGTTTCCTGCCTCTAACATATCCAACCCCTTAATAATCTTATACGTTTCGATAAGATCTCCTCTCATCCTTCTAAATTCCAGTGTATACAAGCCTAGTCGCTCCAGTCTTTCAACATATGACAGTCCCGCCATTCCGGGAATTAACCTAGTAAACCTACGCTGCACGCCCTCAATAGCAAGAATATCCTTCCTCAAATTTGGAGACCAAAACTGCACACAGTACTCCAGGTGCGGTCACACTAGGGCCCTGTACAACTGCAGAAGGACCTCTTTGCTCCTATACTCAACTCCTTTTGTTATGGTCAACATTCCATTGGCTTTCTTCACTGCCTGCTGTACCTGCATGCTTCCTTTCAGTGACTGATGCACTAGCACACCCAGATCTCGTTGTACGTCCCCTTTTCCCAACTTGACACCATTCAGATAATACGCTGCCTTCCTATTCTTACCACCAAAGTGGATAACCTCACACTTATCCACATTAAACTGCATCTGCCATGCATCCGCCCACTCACACAACATGTCCAAGTCACCCTGCAACCTCATAGCATCTTCTTCACAGTTCACTATACCACCCAGATTTGTATCATCTGCAAATTTGCTAATGGTACTTTTAATCCCTTCATCCAAGTCATTAATGTATATTGTAATTAGCTGCTGTCCCAGCACCGAGCCTTGCGGTACCCCACTAGTTACTGCCTGCCATTCTGAAAGGGACCCATTTATCCCCACTCTTTGCTTTCTGTCTGTCAACCAATTTTCTATCCATGATGAAGTAAATAGTTATCCACCTCAGGAAACATGGTCGACTACAAGCAGCAACTTGCATCAATCATGCTGAAGTGGAAATAGCTGGGAGCTTCTAATTCCTTGGGTACTGTACGATTCACCTCTGTCCCTTGTGCAGACATTGTTTACAGAACTGATGTTCCACAATGCCTAGAAATGTGTTCTGTCTTTCCTCTTTGTTTTTATCTACTTGACTTAATTTTAAGTTGATTACATGTATAAGAATTATCCATAAGGTACCACGAGAGAAAGTTATGCCACTTGTTAAAATTGCAGATATTGCAGCTTGATTGCAGATACCCACTTGTTTTCGCTCTCAGTAACATTTGCAATCACACGATGTTTACGAGATGTATAAAAACAACTGCCATTTTTCTCCTAAATGCATAATGTTGCTATGAACAGGCGCAGAAGGTTGCAATGGACATGTGTAAATTGCAATTAGTTTGCATACCATTAAAGATACATTTGCACGCCCCCCCCCCCACCACCACCACCACCACTACAACCACCACCACCACTGCATTCACAACAACGTTTCTTTACTTCCTTGTTTCTCTTCCTCAACATATGTATTAATAAATGCCAGGTAGCCCCGTTATTTAAACTCTGACTTGTTTCCACTTCAGCAAATTAACGAAAATCTGGGATACCTCGGAAGTATCAATTAAAGCCATATCCGTTAAAGTCAAATCCAAGTCCGTTTAAATTATATCCGTTATTGAGAATCCCAAATAATCAAGTGGTATTCTCTGTGGGCACCATTCGCGTACTGCTATGCAGCCGTTCGGTTTCTCAGGGCGGAATTCTTCATGGATGATCTGCTGGTTGTCATCACATTTGTCGTTTTCATCACATTTGACTTTGGTTTGGATGAACCAATATTAAAGTCCCTCGCTTCACATGGCGTGTGTTTCTCATCTTCAGTGTGGTTGAGATGATGATTCAGACTCGCGCTATGGAATCTGTTACCGCGTAACACTTCCAGGTTTACTGTTTTCCTCCCGCGAGTAAGTCAGCTTCGTACGAGACAGAGCCAGAAACCTTCGCGGTACGACCATTGCTTACCAGAAGAGTATTTTCGTACAAAAACTTTGCCCCGCCTTGAAATCGGATGGTGGACTGAAATCGTGGGCTAGTGAGACAATTGGTTTCGCTCGCCGGTTACATTTCCATCTGGCAGAAGCACATTGAAACTGGTGCATAGTTTCATCGTCAGTTCAGTTGGTGTCTGCATACCATGGCTATTGTGAAATTCATCCATCAGTTATGAGAGAAAGAGTTGCGGGAGAAACACGCGCCTTCCCGAGAGAATGCATCTTTCATGAACACTGTCCACCTTTGCGAGTCCTGTCTAAAAATATCCACTGACATTTCCTATAAGATTCCCTCTCATCCTTCTAAACTCCAGTGAATACAAGCCTAGTCTTTCTAATCTTTCCTCATATTACAGTCCTTCCATTTCAGGGATTAACCTCGTGAACCTACGCTGCACAGCCTCAATAGCAAGCACGTCCTTCCTCAAATTAGGAGACCAAAACTGCACACGATACTGCAGATGTGGTCTCACCAGAGCCCTATACAACTGCAGAAGGACTTCTTTGCTCCTGTACTCAAATCCTCTCGTTATGACGGTCAACTTGCCATTAGGTTTCTTCACTGCCTGCTGTACATGCACGCTTACTTTCAATGACTGGTGTGCAAGGACACTAAGGTCTCGTTGCACTTCCCCTTTACCTAATATGAAGCCATTAAGAAAATAATCTGCCTCCTTAGTTTTGCCGCCATAATGGATAAACTCACATTTATTTACATTATACTGCATCTGCCATGCGACTGCCCAATCACTCAACCTCTCCAATTCATCCTGCAAACTTCTAACATCCTATTCGCAGTTCACACCGCCACCCAGCGTTGCGCCATCCGCAAACTTGCTATTGTTACATCTAATTCCATCACCCAAATCATTAATATATATTGTAAATAGTTGCATCCCCAGCAGCGAGCCTCGAGGCACTCTACTCTCCACTGCCTGCCATTCTGAAAATGCGCCGTTCATTCTTACTCTTTGCTTCCTGTCTCCCAACCAATTATCTATCCATGTCAATACCCTACCTCAAATACCATGTGCTCTAATTTTTCTCACTAACCTCCCCTGTGGTACCTTATGAAAAGCTTTCAGAAAGTCTAAATACACTGTATCCATTGGCTTTCCTTCATCCATTTTACTTGTCACATCCTCAACAAATTCCAGAATATTAGACAACCAGGATTTCCCCTTCATAAATCCATGCTGACTTGGACTAATACTTTTACCGCTCTCCAAATGCGCCGTTATCACCTCTTTAATAATCGACTCCAGCATCTTCCCCACCAGCGACGTCAGCCTAACTGGTCTCTAATTCCCCGTTTTCTCTCTCGCTCCTTTCTTGAAAAGTGGGATAATATTAGTTACCCTCCAATCCACAGGAACTGATCCTGAATCTATTGAACATTGGAAATTGATGTTCAATACGTCCACGATTTCTTGAGCCACCTCCTTGAGTACCGTGGGATTCAAACCATCGGGCCCTGTGGATATATCAGTCTTCAGTCCCATCAGTCTACCCAATACTATTTAATAATAATAATAATAATAATATTCATTTATTGTCATTGCAACGAGTACAACGAAATTAAAAAACAGCCAATCCTGACGGTGCGTACAAACATATATGCAATAAATGCAAAAACAAATAAATACATAAATACAATTAAATTAAGTACAAGATTTTTTAACGGTGTTGCCTAGTGCACAGGTAGTGTTCAGTTCTCGTATGGCCCTGGGGTAAAAACTGTTCTTAAGTCTGTTTGTTCGGGATTTGATTGACCTGAAACGTCGACCAGAGGGCAGATGAACAAACAGACGGTGGCCGGGGTGGGATGGATCTTTTATTATTTTGCCTGCTCTACTGAGGCAGCGCAGGCTGAACAGGTGCTCCAGGGAGGGCAGTGAGCAGCCGATGATTTTCTGGGCCGTCGTGATGACCCTCTGAAGGGCCTTCCTGTCCTTTTCTGAGCAGCTGGCATACCATGTGGTTATACAGTATGCCAGCACACTCTCGATGGAGCAGCGATAGAAGGACAACATGAGCTTCTCCTGCAGGTTGGTTTTCCTGAGGATCCTCAGGAAGTGGAGTCTCTGCTGTGCCTTCTTTACTGTGGTGATGGTGTTGGTAGACCAGGTGAGATCCTCTGCGATGTGCGTACCCAGGAACCTGAAAGCTGGTACCCTTTCCACGCAGACCCCATTGATGTAGAGTGGGTCGTAATCTCCACTGGTTTTTCTAAAGTCAATTATAAGTTCCTTTGTTTTGGAGGAGTTCAGGACCAGATTGTTCACTGAACACCATGCTGCCAGCCTTTGGATTTCATCCCTATAGGCTGTCTCATCTCCTTCTGAGATAAGTCCAACCACAGTCGTGTCATCCGCGAACTTGATGATGGTGTTGGTGGGATGGGTGGGGGCGCAGTCGTGAGTGTAGAGGGAGTAAAGGATGGGGCTCAACACACAGCCCTGTGGTGAGCCGGTGCTCAGTGTAATGGTGGAGGAGAGGTGAGGGCCTATTTTGACTGTCTGGGGGCGGTTGGTCAGGAAGTCCTTGATCCATTTGCAGATGGTTAGGGAAAATCCCAGGTCGGAAAGTTTGGTGACCTGGTGTAAATGTAAATTTATTTACATCGCCTAATGTAAATTTATTTCTGATCCTCCGTCTCCCTTGATCCCCTGCCCACTAGTACATCTGGGATCTTGTTTGTGTCTTCCGTAGTGAAGACAGATCCGAGGTACCTTTTCAACTCTTCCGCCATTTCCTTATTACCCATAATAACTTCATCCGTTTCTGCCTTCAAGGGACCGACATTTCTCTGTACTAATCTTTTTCTCTGAACATACCTAAAGAAGCTTTTGCTGTCCTTCTTTATCTTCTTGGCCAGCTTCGCTGCGTATCCCACATTTCCAGCCGATCCGCGTTTGTCTTGGCCAGCCCCAGTTTGTGCACGGTTGTAGAGGAAGGCCGCAAAAATGAGGACCCCAAGTTAAACTCGTGGTGAAGGCACTGTCGGAATGGCCTTTGCATTTTGGACAGCCAAGAAATGGCGTGCGATCTAAGTTGATCACGAAATAGTGTCTGTATAAGGAAGTATGGAGCATCTTGACTACGAAAATCACAGCTAGCCCGTATTTATCCAGTTGCCAATAATTGCATTTGGCATTATGCAGTATTAGACAAGCATATCCCACAGTTTTCTTTCTGCACCATCCGGTATCAGGCAACACTTGCGTGGAGCACAGAGAAGCAGGCTGTTGAAAAACGGAGTAAAGAGTTAAGTGGCTGTTAGTTTGTGGCAAAAGAAGGTAACTCACAGGTGGAGGCAGTTTTGAAAATAACACCAAGACCCAGGTTCAGGTAATTTACTAATCAATTTATTAATCAGCCCTGAAGTAGTTGATTAGGACGCAGATCAATGTAAGTGCAGCTGTAGCGGAGCGGCCTTGTTGGGAGCGGCCGTGGAGGTGAAGTGCTTTGAGAGATAAAGTGTGAGTTTTTGGATCGAGAGTCTTCGACGAGGAGGCTGCAGCTACGCTTGTTCGAAATTTGACTTGTGATTTGTGCCACTGAAGAAATGGCAGGCATGTTGGTGCAGTGTGTTTCCTGGTGGATTTGGGACAGCAGGGACACCGTTTGGAGCTTCTGGGGACTGCACCTGCAGGAATTGTGTCCAGGTGCAGCTCCTGAGTGAACGTGTTGGGCAAATGGAGAAGCAGTTGTTTGGCCTCAGAGCCATTCGGGAAGACGAGACTTTCCTGGACAGGACCTACAGTGAGGTTGTCACGCCATGGATACGTGAGAAAGGGCAGTACAGTACAATGGAGTGCAGGAGACCCAGGCAGCTGTGCTGAATGAAAACAGGTACACCCTCTTTGGAGCTGTCGGGGCCGAAGATGCTTCCAGTCCGAACAGTGGACCGGTCAGTAGCTCCAATGCCGACGTGAGACTCGACCGTTGAGACCGACGTCATCCAGAGCCAATGTGGTGGGTGACTCCATTGTCCGAGGAGATTATGAGGTGGCAGGCGAGACTCGAGGATGGTATGTTGCCTCCCTCGTGCCAGGGTAAATGATGTCACGGACCGACTTCAGAACATCCTCGAGAGGGAAGGTGAAGAGCCAGAAGTAGTTGTGCACGTGGGCATCAACGACATTGGGAGGAAGAGGAAGGAGTTTCTGCATCGCGAGTTTACGGAGTTATGAAGACTGATGAGCAGGACTTCTAGGCTGGTTATCGCTGGATTGCTCTATGTACCTCGTGCTGAGGAGGGCAGGAACAGAGAGATAGGGAATATGAATGTATGGCTGAGAGCCTCGTGCAGGGAGCAGCGATTTAGGTTTATAGACCATTGCGATCTCTTCCGGGTTAGGGATGACCTGTACAACAGGGACGGGTTACACCTTAACTGGAGCGTGACCAGCGGTCTGCCAGACAGGTTTGTTAGTGCTACCCGTGTGGGTTTAACTAAATAGTGGGGGAGGGTTTGACAAATTGGGAATATAAAGATGGAGTTAAAGGGGAAGTGACTACAGGAAAAGTTACAAAAGACTCCCGAATTAATGGGAAGGAAAGTTAGAAAAGGGATATGAGAGTAAGGTCAGTGCCATAGTGACCGGTGTGAGAGGGGAGGTGAATACCGAAGTGAAAGTGTTGTATTTCAATGCGCGAAGTATAAAAAAATAATGTGGATGAGCTTGAGTCTGTTAGATATTTGGCAAGTATGATGTTGTGGGAATACAGAGACATGGGTGAAAAAGTACCATGGCTGGGAGCTGAATATTCAGAGGTATCCGACCTATCGAAAAGACAGGCAGGTGGGCAGAGGGGGTGGGGTCGCTCTGTTGGTAAGGAATGATATACAGTCATTTGCACGCGGTGACATAGAATCAGGAGATCTAGACGCAGTATGGACAGAACAGAGGAATTCTAAGGGTAAAAAGACCCTAATAGGAGTTATCTACAGCCCCCCAAACGGTAGCCTGGATATACGGGGCGTTGAATCAAGAGTTAAAATTGGCATGTCGCAAAGGTAATGCTACAGTGGTTATGGGATTCTTCAACATGCAGGTACTGGGAAAATCAGCATGGAAATGGACCGCAAGAAAGGGAGTTTTTGGAGTGCCTCCGAGATGGATTCTTAGAGCAGGATCTACTGGAGCCTACCAGGGAGAAGGCAATTCTGGAACTAGTGTGGTGTAGTGGACCGGATTTGATAAGGGAACAAGATAAAAGAGCCATTAGGAGGTAGTGATCCTAATATGATACGTTTTAATCAACAAATTGAGGGGGAGAAGGGAAAGTCGCAAGTGTCAGTATTACAGTTGAGCAAGGGTGACTATGGAGGGATGAGAGAGGAGCGGGCCAGAGTTGACTGGAAAGAGACCATAGCAGGGAAGACGGTGGAACAACAATTGCAGGTATTTTTGGGAATAATACAGAAGGTGCAGGATCAGTTCATTCCAAAGAGGAAGAAATATTCTAAGGGGAGTAAGAGGCGCCCGTGGCTGACAAGAGAAGTCAAGGACAGTATTAAAATAAAAGAGAAGAAGTATAACATAGCAAAGATGAACTGGAAGCCAGATGATTGGGACCCTTTTAAAGAGCAACATGACATAACTATAAAGGAAAAAGAAAAGATGAGGTATGAAGGTATTTATTCACAAAATGCTGGAGTAACTCAGCAGGTCAGGCAGCAACTCGGGAGAGAAGGAATGGGTGACGTTTCGGGTCGAGACCCTTCTTCAGACTGATGTCAGGGGGCGGGACAAAGGAAGGATATAGGTGGAGACAGGAAGATAGAGGGAGATCTGGGAAGGAGGAGGGGACGGGAGGGACAGAGGAACTATCTAAAGTTGGAGAAGTCGATTTTCATACCACTGAGCTGCAAACTGCCCAGGCGAAATATGAGGTGTTGTTCCTCCAATTTCCGGTGGGTCTCACTATAGCACTGGAGGAGAACCATGACAGAAAGGTCAGACTGGGAATGGTAGGGGGAGTTGAAGTGGTTGGCCACCCTGAGATCAGTTTGATTAATGCGGACCGAGCACAGGTGTTCAGCGAAGCGATCGCCGAGCCTCCGCTTGGTTTCGCCGATGTAAATAAGTTGACATCTAAAGCAGCGGATGCAATAGATGAGGTTGGAGGAGGTGCAGGTGCAGGTGAATCTTTCTGGAAAGACTGTTTCTGTCCTTGGATGGAGTTAAGGAGGGAGGTAAAGGGACAGGTGTTGCATCTCGTGCGGTTGCATGGGTTGCGGTTGAAGGTAAGCTAGCCAAGAATATAGAGGAGGATAGGAAATCTTCTTTAGGGATGTGAATAGGAAAAAGATAGTTAAGACAAATGTGGATCCCTTGAAGACAGAGCAGGTGAATTTATTATGGGGAACAAGGAAATGGCAGACGAGCTGATCAGGTACTTTGGATCTGTCTTCACTAAGGAAGACACAAACAATCTTCCAATTGTACTAGTGGTCAGAGGTCCTAGCGTAACGGAGGAAGTGAAGGAAATTCACATTAGGCAGGGAATGGTGTTGGGTAGACTGATGGGACTGAAGGCTGATAAATCCCCAGGCCCTGATGGTCTGCAACTCTGGGTACTTAAGGAAGTGGGTCTAGAAATCGTGGACGCATTGGTGATCATTTTCCAATGTTCCATAGATTCAGGTTCAGTTCCTGTGGATTGGATGGTAGCTAATGTTATCTCATTTTTTCAGAAAGGAGGGAGAGAGAAAATGGGAAATTATAGACATGTTCGCCTGTCATCAATAGACAATAGACATTAGGTGCAGGAGTAGGCCATTCAGCCCTTCGAGCCAGCACCGCCATTCAATGCGATCGTGGCTGATCACTCTCAATCAGTACCCCGTTCCTGCCTTCTCCCCATACCCCCTCATTCCGCTATCCTTAAGAGCTCTATCCAGCTCTCTCTTGAAAGCATCCAACGAACTGGCCTCCACTGCCTTCTGAGGCAGAGAATTCCACACCTTCACCAACATCAGTGGTGGGGAAGATGCTGGAGTCAATTATTGAAGAAGAAATTTCGGAAAATTTGGACAGCAGTAACAGGATCGTTTCGAGTCAGCATGGATTTACGAAGGGGAAATCATGCTTGACCAATCTTCTGGAATTTTTTGATGTAACTAGGAAAATGGACAAGGGAGAGCCAGTGGATGAAGTGTACCTGGAATTTGAGAAAGCCTTTGACAAGGTCCTACATAGGTGATTAGTGGGGAAAATTAGAGCACATGGTATTGGGGGTAGGATGCTGACAAGGTTAGAAAATCGGTTTCAGAACAGCAGGAAGTGACGTGTGGTGTACCGCAAGGCTCGGTGCTGGGACCGCAGTTATTTACAATATACATTAATGACTTATACGAAGGGATTAAAAATAACATTAGCAAATTTTCAGATGACACAAAGCTGGGTGGCAGTGCGAGGAGGATGCTATGAGGATGCAGAGTGTATTGGGCAGGTTGTGTGAATGGGCAGATGCATGGCAGATGCAGTTTAATGTGGATAAATGTGAGGTTAGAACAGGAAGGCAGATTATTATCTGAATGGTGTCAAGTTGGAAATGGGGAAATACAAGGAGATCTGGGTGTCCTTGTTCATCAGTCTCTTAAAGTTAGCATGCAGGTACAGAAGCCAGTGAAAAAAGCTAGTGGCAAGTGGCATAGGAGCAAAGAGTTCCTTCTGCAGTTGTACATGGCCCTACTGAGACTGCACCTGGAGTACTGCGTGCAGTTTTGGTCTCCAAATTTGAGGAAGGACATTCTTGTTATTGAGGGAGTGCAGTTCACTAGGTTAATTCCCGGAATGGCGAGACTGACGTACGTTGAAAGACTGGAGTGACTAGGATTGTAAACACTGGAATTTAGAAGGATAAGAGGGGATCTTATTGAAGCACATAAGATTATTAAGTGATTGGATACGTCAGAGGCAGGAAACATGTTCCCAATGTTGGGGGGTTCCAGAACCAGTGGCCACAGTTTAAGAATAAAGGGTAGGCCATTTAGAACGGTGATGAGGAAAACCCTTTTCACTCAGAGTTGTAAATCTGTGGAATTCGCAGAAGGCAGTGGAGGCCAATTCTCCTGATGTTATCCAGAGAGAGCGAGATAGAGCTCTTAAGGATAACGGAGTCAGGGGGTATGGGGAGAATGCAGGAACGGGTTAATGATTGTGAACGATCAGCCATGATCTTATTGAATGGCGGTGCTGGCTCGAAGGACCGAATGGCTTATTGCTTCACCTATTGTCTATTGTCTATTGTCTATTGTCTATTGTCTATTGTCTATTGTCTATTGTCTATAACTCTTCACTAACCCCGTATGGACAGGTGTCGCAAGACAAGATTAGTTCTTTGCTACACTCATAATGCGCCAGAATGCTGGTCGAATTGAACAACCCATGGATACTTTGCACGCTGCTTGCTGTTCAATTCTGCATTGGCATCGATCTGCCTTACGAAGTAATCGGTGAAGCAACTAGTGGCTGCTGGCAAGGTTTGCAATAGTAATTCAGCATGACGAGGATGACTTCAAATCGGTGACGCTTCTGGGCCCTGCCAGCTCATCGACTGCCTTCTCTCAATTATGTGATGGTGGGTATATTTCCTCAGTCACTTTTGTCCCATGCATTGAACTTCATGTTTATGAAATTCGTACCGTTCCCACTTCACACGCAGTTCCGCTTCGTACAATTTGGGCACGACTTCCTCCAAGTTGGTTAGCTATTCTTGCAATGATCCGACAATTATCAGCAAATCGTCCAAGTGGACAGCCACATCCGGGGTTCCGGCTAGCAGGCTTTCCGTTGTCGACTGAAAGACGAAGGTGCAGTAGAAATCAGCTGGCCAGATTTTGGCGACAAAACTAACTGCTGGGAAGTGTTGAACATGTCAGGTTTGGTGCACTGCTTCCCATTAATTATCTTCGTCACACCAAGTCTATTGGAGGAATAGGGTAGATGTTATGAAGAGGGCTGTGTTCCATGTCATCATGTAATCCCTGCATTTAAATTGTGCTTCCGTCAGCCTTAACAACGGAGACGATGGGAGTTATCCATCTCGAGTACTGGAATGAATCGATAATGCCATCATATGAGGAAAGATTGGAAAGACGGGGTCTGGAATTCCTATTCTTGGAATTTACAATGATGAGCGAGGATCTTATAGAAACGTATAAAATTACAAAAGGACAGGACAAGCTAGATGCAGGAAAAATGTTGCCAATGTTGGGGGAGTCCAGGACCAGGGGTCACTGTTTAATATTAAGGGGTAGGCCATTTAGGACTGAGGTGAGGAAAAACATTTTCACCCAGAGTATTGTGAATTTGTGTAATTCTCTCCCACAGAATGCAGTGCAGGCCACTTCACATGATGCTCTCTCTCGAGAGAGTTAGATTTAGACTCTTGGGGTGAACGGAATCAAGGGATTTGAGGGGGAAATGGGAACGGGGTGCTAATTTTGGATGTTCAACCACGATTGGTTTGAATGGTGGGGTTGGCTCGCAGGCCCGAATAGCCTACTCTTGCACCTATTTTCTATGTTTCTATGCGCCCTTTTTTCCAGCGTTTTTTTTTCATGTAGACGCGCTGATCAGTGCAAGAGCTGCCCGGTATTAACTTAAGTGAGGACTTTCACCTCCCACATCTATATCAACCGTGCACAGAGGAGATTTCCTCTTTTCAATTGTGTCATGGAAAATGCCGTAAGCCTCGCTCTCCTCCCATCAGCTGATGTGCTCGCGGATTGTTTACCCACTGGCTTCCGGAATCTCCGGTGTTTTCCCCCATTGCTAGCACATTTATTTTCACCAGCTCGGCACGCTCGTGAGATATGGCCTTTTACTCTGCATTTGTGACATTCAATTTCCCTCACCGGACATTCGCCCGAGCCGCAGTACGAAGATGATTTCTTCACAGGCCAGTCTGTGCGTGGATTGTGATTGTGTTTGCGGTGCCAGCCGGTTTGAACTCTCATTGTCGATATATTTCTCCTACCAACATGACATACAAGCAACCATCGCGTGAATGCTGACGAGGTTGTTTCTTATGAAACATGAATTCGTCATGTGAGGAGAGCTGGAAGATGCTGACGAATATTTTGTCGTTTACAATGCTCGGAAGACTGCAAATTAGCCTCATGAGTATATTTCCACAGCCACGCAGTCGGTGCTATCAACTAATATGACGACGTTCATTCAGAATGAGATGCAAATGTGCATCGTTAGTGATGTGACCTGGGGTCATCAGGTGTTTTGGGTCTCACAACATCAGACACCCTCACCCAGGCGACCCAGCCGGGATTGATCAGGCCCTGACTTGCGTCCCAGCAGCAAACGCCCACGGATCAGCCCCCTTAATCCAAAGCCACCTGGAGGCTTTCTCTGCGGCTTCACTTGCGGATTGAACGGCCCTCTTCTTTGCCAGCCCCGTAATGCCCAACTGGTTGAGGACTTTCCAGAGTGAGCGTCCAGCAAAGCCCCTACAGCGCACCTCTATGGGTCCAGAGCATGTCTTCCAGCCTCCGTCCCGGCACATCTCCACCAGTTCCTGGTACTTTGCGCGTTTCCTCTAATTTGCTTCTTCCATACGCTCTTCGCAGGGCACTGTCAGCTCCAGAATGTTCAGCTGTTTTGTCACTTCGAATGTGATGATCATGTCTGGCCGGAGTGATCTTGCTGTGATTTGTTGCGGAGATTTCAGATGTTTGCCCAGATCGACGTGCAGCTGCCAGTCAGTGGCCGTGCAGAGGAGGCCCGCCCTTGTTTATGGTTGTGGTCGAGGCTTCGCTCCAGCTTTGACAAAAGTGATTGATTTATTTGGGGCGTGGTGGTGTTTGCTGTTACTGATGGTGGTGGCTATGCTCACAGCAACCACCTAGAGCACCTGGTCGGAATAATAATAATAATAATAATAATATATTCCTTTATTTGTCCCACAACGGGGATATTTCCAGTGTTGCAGCAGCAAAGTGGTTAGCAAGAGACATTCATTATCAATACAAATCAAAACAAGGATAAATTGTCGTCATTTATTGTGTATTCCTTTACTGTTACTATTGACTGGTCTCCTGGGAGTAGCGCTGGTTGTGCAGTCTCGCAGCAGCGGGAAGGAAGGACCTCCGATATCTCTCCTTCACACACTTGGGGTGTTATGGCGCCACCGATAGCGACCTTCACCAAGGGACTTTAGGCAGCTGCTGAGGAGGCGTTCTAATGACCCCTCTCCAGTGCAAAGTGGGCAGGAAGGTGTCACGCTCTTGCCCCAGACGTGGAGGTTTGCTGGGCTTGTTAGGGCATCGTACACAGCTTGGACAAGGAACCGGACGCGCTGGAAGTCTGCCAGCATGATGTTTGACCAGGTATGCTCTCCTACCTGCGGTATGCTCTCCCACCTTGTCCACGCTCCCTGCTGCCTGAGCCCCACCGTCCTGCTCACACGCTCTTCTCCACACCTGCTCGGACCTCTTCCTGGATGAGACGTTGTCTCTCCTTGCCCTGGGCCTTGCGAATCTGGGTCTCTGGGAAGTATCCCAAGCCCGATCTGCCAGTTGCTATGACTCCCATCAATGCCTTTTGGCTTCGGCATCACTCTGCCACCTCCACTGCTTTCTCCGCTCTCCATTTCCTCCCTGGTCTCACCTCGACGCCAGCCGATGACACCTTCTGGTCCCTGGAGTCCCTGTACTGTAGGGCTTCACTTGTCTGTGCCACCATAAACTCTTCAGTGAGGCCAACGAATGGGAGCTGCAAGATGTTACTGGTCCCGTGCAGTGCTGCACTTTTGAGGTTGCGGGGAAGGCCAAACCACTTGCGAAGAAAGCCACTGATGTTCCTTTCGAGGTTCTCAACTCTGGTCAATGGAACAGCGTAAACCAGCAGAAGCCACAGAACACGGGGCAGGGAGGAATGCTGATAGATCCCGGCCTTGAATCTGCCAGGCAGGCCTGATCTGTCGACTTTGGTGAGCCAGGCTTCAAGGTCTTCGATGGACTTTTGAATGATGGCAGTCTTTCAGACTTGCGTCAAAGGCTTCCCTAAACTCTTGAAAGGTTTCTCAGTGATGGAAGGAATGGCAGTTCCGGATAAGAAGAATTGGAATTTGTCGATCACCTTCCCCTTCAGCCCCAGGAACCTTGATTTGGTTGACTTGAAACTCATCCTTGCCCATGTGATAAGTTTCTCAAGACCTTGAAGGATCCACCTACTCCCTGGGACCGATGTTGTGGTGATGGTATGGTCGGCCACAAAAGCTCTTATTGGGAGCTGTCGTACACCAGACTTGGTTAGGGGGGCTCTGCATTCCACCTCGGTTGACTTGGCCACCATGTTCATGGCAAGAGCAAAAAGAATAACAGACAGTTATTATTCCTTTTGCAAGCCGATGCCAGCCTGATGTGTCTGAACCAGAAGTCACCCTCGGCCTGAAATTATGGTAATAATCCAGGATCAGGACCTTGATCTCACTGGGAACATGGTGGCGCTGTAGTGCAACCTCAACCAGTCTGTGCGGTATGGACCCATCGTCATTGGCCAGGTCCAACCACAGAACAAGTAGGTCGCCCCTGTTTTCATAGGCTTCTCTGATCAGCTGCGTGACTACGCCAGTGTGATCCAAGCAGCCGGGAACTCCGGGAATCCCACCTACACTGAGGGGTCGATGTAGTTGTTTTTGAGGCGAAACTCAGTTAATATTCCGGAGACAATGCTGAAAAACACCTTCCCTTCGACGCTCAGCTGCGAGATTGACCGAAACTGATTGATGTTCTTTGAGTTTTCCTCTTTCGGGATCCAAACTCCCACAGCGCGCCTCCAATGATCAGCAACTCTCCCCCTTCGACATACCAGGGTCTTCCATATGTGTCGAAAGAGCTCCGGGCAGCGCTTGTACACTATGTATGGTACGCCACTAGGGCCTGGAACAGAAGCTGAGCATGCCGCCTTGATGACCTGCTCAACCCCTTTCACACTCGGCTCCTTCAGATTGAACTCTGTTGTTGCGGGTGGGGGGCTGATGAGAGTTTTGTTAGGTCCAACTCCTGTTCCCTCATCGGGTCGCTCAGGGTGTCATGGAGGAAGCGATTGACTTCATCTGTTGAGCACATGAGGCAGCCTCCATATTATAACCATATAACCATATAACAACTACAGCACGGAAACAGGCCCGTTCGGCCCTATCAATCCACGCCGACCACTCTCCCTGACCTAGTCTCATCTACCTGCACTCAGACCATAACCCTCTAATCCCCTCTTATCCATATACTTATCCAATTTACTCTTAAATAATAAAATTGAGCCTGCCTCCACCACTTCCACCGGAAGCCCATTCCATACAGCCACCACCCTCTGAGTAAAGAAGTTACCCCTCATGTTAGCCCTAAACTTTTGTCCCTCAATTCTGAAGCTATGTCCCCTTGTTGGAATCTTCCCCACTCTCAAAGGGAAAAGCCTACCCACGTCAACTCTATCCGTCCCTCTCAAAATTTTAAAAACCTCTATCAAGTCCCCCCTCAACCTTCTACGCTCCAAAGAATAAAGACCCAACCTGTTCAACCTCTCTCTGTAGCTTAAGTGCTGAAACCCAGGCAACATTCTAGTAAATCTCCTCTGTACCGTCTCCATTTTGTCGACATCCTTCCTATAAAGCCAAAGGGATTGGCAATGAACGCAGCTCCCTTCCTGGATCTCTCTCTTCCTCTTCTCCTGTGCCACTCTGATCTGCGGAGGGTCATAAGCCTTTTCCTCAGGATGTTTCGTAGGTCGGCCAAGGCTTGCTTCTCCTCTTCGGTAGATGTCTTGCACTGGTTTATGAGAGATCGAAGCTCCTGCCGCAGTTGATGTATTGCGGTGGCCCTGCGGTTCATGGCGTAGGTGGTGGGCTTGGCGTTACCTTTCTCACCATGGCCAAATCTTTCTGAGGCATAACTGACAATCATGGCAGTCATTGTTTGGAGTCGGCGATCTGCATCTCCTTTGGCTGTGGCTTCAATGATATTGGTCACGTCTTTGTCAAACTGCAGCCATTCATTCCGGTTGGTGGCTGTGGGCCACAATCCGTTGCTGTGAAACTACTCTGCAGGGGTTGGGAGACTCTGGTGCGTGGAGGGACTGGGCTCTGTGGGGTGAGTCCTGGCCGGGCTCTTCCTGCGTCTCACCAGGTTCAAGGCCTGTGCGCTGCACCTCTTTCTCCTTCTCCGAGCATTTCATTCTGGCCTGGTGGATTTTAAGGCCACGGTGTTTCTTGCACAGCTTCCCGCAAATGCATCTTATACTCGCAGTCAGGTCGTTTGCGTGGGGCAATAACCTTTGGCCCGTCCTATTGGAAATCTCATCGTCCCCGCCTCCCCCCCCCCCCCTCGGGATCTCCCGGGGGTATGTTTCACAAGGCCTTGCTGCAGCTTTTTGTGGTTTCTTTCTCACAAAAGACACAGACTGGTGTGCTAACGCATCCTTTCCCGGGTGCTGTCTTTCCGTGCCGTCAACTGTCTCTCCAGTAGTCACCAAACTATTCTTGGTTGTCACCCAGTTTTCTCCCGACAGAGAATAGATAATATTTCCAGTAGATGCGCAACCAGCCCACTCTTGACAGATGGAATACGAACTGATTCGCAAATTTCTATGCTGTTATGTTCATCATATAGGCATTGGCTTCATCCATATTAGTAAAATGGTTGATGTGGTGTTTCCTGAGAAATCTAGTCAGCGCTTCTTTTGCCATTTACCAGTTGGTTTCGTTCCCATTTTCACTCTCTTCACTGGAAATAATTATGAAGCAACGTAATGCTAAATTTATTGAATTCAGTTTAATTCAACGACTAACTCTAAATTCAACAGGAAAGAACGTCAGCTTAATTTTCTAACATTTTAATCCTTTGTCCACATTGTCTCGTCAGCGTGAGCAACGCTATTTCGGCTGTTTGAAATATTGTTAATAAATTGCAGTATTATGATGTGTACAGTAGCAACAAAACCCAATAATTCTCAGGGTGGGCTTTAACATTGTTCAATGCAATAGGCGAGTCTGCTCACAGTTCATAATGTTAAGTGCAAAACAAGTTGATCCAGCAATTTGGTTGGAAGGACTGGTTAAAGCAAAATGCGGCATGTTAATAATTTAATTATGAAAACCATCAGAGTTGGCGTCCTTTGTTGCACGTAATACATATCCTGATTCCGGTAAAAAATAAGGCGAAACCAATACTTAAGAAGGCGACGACGTGCCAACGTTCTCAAAATTATTAAAGTAGTAAAACGTAGGACCATAATTAGGCCATTCGGACCATCGAGTCTACTCCGCCACTCGATCAAGGAACCGTGAATCTCCACTTTCAAAATAGCCAATGAATGATCTCCAAAAGCATCTGATGCATTCAATTCCACATATTCACCACACACGGATTAAATAAAAATCTCCTCCTCTCCTTTGGAGAGGTGCATCATTTTCTTCGAAGTATATGCCCTCTGGTTCTAGACTCTCCCACTGTTGGAAATATCTTCTCCACATCCATTCTATCCAGGTCCCTCAGTATTCTGTAGGCTTCAATGAGGCCCCCTCTCGTCCTTCTAAACACCAGCGAGTATAGGCTGAGACCCGTCAAACGCACATCATCCGTTAACCCAAACATCAATGGGATCATTCTCGTAAACCTTCTGCGGGCCCTTTCCAACGACAGCACATTCTTCCTCAGATATAGGCCCAACACTGCTGACAATACTCCAACTGAGATCTGACCCGTGCCTTATGGATTCTCAGAATAACATCCCTGCTTTTATATTCTAGTCATATCGAAATAAATGCTAACATTGCATGTGCCTTCCTTCTTACCGATTCAACTTACAAATTAACATTTTTGAAATCCTGCACCGGCACTCCTAATTCCCTTGGTACCGCCGATTTTTGAATCCTCTCCGCATTTGTAAAATAGTATTTGTCTTTATTCCTGCTACCAAAGGGCATCATCGCAAACGTCCCTACGCTGGCATTCCATTTGACACATCGTGCAACTCTCGCCCACCATGAGCAAATCCTTCCGCAGATTCCTCTGTACTACCTGCCTGCCCCTCCACCTATCTCCCTATCATCGCAAACCTGGCCACAGAGTCGTCACAGTCATGATCTAAATCATCGATCAACAACGTAAAGAGCAGTAGACCCAGCGCCGACTTCTGAGCAATACGACGAGTCAGTGGTGGTGGTGGTGGTGGTAGTAGTAGTAGTAATAATAATAATAATAATAATAATAATAATAATAATAATAATAATAATAATAATAATAATAATAATAATAATAATAATAATAATAATAATAATAATAATAATAATAATAATAATAATAATAATAATAATAATAATAATAATAATAATAATAATAATAATAATAATAATAATAATAATAATAATAATAATAATAATAATAATAATAATAATAATAATATCCTTTATTTGTCCCACACCGGGGAAATTTGCAGTGTTACAGCAACAAAGTGGATAGCAAGAGACATTCATTATAAATAAAAATAAAGATAAGGATAATTGTCATCATTTACTGTGGGGTTTTTACGGTTACTGTTAACTGGTCTGTTGACTGGACTGCTGGGATTAGCGCTGGTTGGACAGTCTCCCAGCAGCGGGAAGGAAGGATCTCCGATATCTCTCCTTCATACACTTGGGGTGAAGGACTCTGTCACTGTCACTGTCACTGAGTCTGTCACTGTCAGTCTGTCTGTAACTAGTGAACTAGAAGCAAAACAGAAAAAATATCCCCTTTCTTCACAGTCGTTGCCAACTGCGATTCAGCCAACCTTCTCGTCATGCTAGTATCTTTCCCCCAGTAGCATGGGCTCTCACGGTGTTTAGCACCCTTACGTGCGGCATCTTAACAAAGGTCTTTTGAAAATCCACGTAAAAACTTTCATCGTCTGTCCTTTGTCTATCCTACCACTTTGTCAAATAATTTCTACAGATATGTCAGATAGGATCTCTGCTTCAAAATAAAACCTGTGGATTTCAGCCTACTATATAAAGTGTTTCTACAGTAAATACCCGGAAACCTTATCGTTTAAAATGGTCTGTAAATTCCTCCCAAACACTGAAGTCAGGTTAACCGACCCAAAATGTTCCCTCTTTTGTTTCACTCCATTAGAGTCACGGAGTCTTACAACGTGGAAACAGGTCCTTCGGCTCAACTTGCCCACACCGGCCAACCTGTCCCATCTACATTAGTCCCACTTGCCTGCGTGTGGCCCATGTTCATCTAAACCTGCCATGTGCATGTATCTGTCTAAATCTTTCTTAAACGTTGCGATAGCACCTGCCAGAACTACCTCCCCTGGCAGTTCATTCCATACACCTAACACTATTTGCGTGAAAATGTAACCCCTCAGATTCCTATCAAATCGTTCCCATCTCACCTTACAACAATGTCCTCTGATTCTTGATTCCCCTAATCTCGGCAAGAAAACCTCCGCGTCTACCTGATCTATACCTCTCAAGCTTTTATATACTTCTATACGATCACTCATTCTCCTGCGCTCCAAGAAATATAGTCCTCGCATGCTCCACCTCTCTCTATAGCTGAGAACATCGAGGGCCCACCCAAAAGATCAAAATCCTGCTGTAACTTTTGACAACATCTGCAATTGTTCAATTCATGAACTGCGCTTTGTTCTTGCTTGAAAAGACCTGGGGATCAAACCGGACTAGTATTCCTTGAACGACCACTACTGATGCCTCCTTAATATCTAAAGCTACCTCTTTTCCTGGCGTGCAGTCCTTCTAGTTCATGTGATACACCCACCTTCAGAGCTTTCATCGTCCCAAGCACCGAACTGCTTGAGTAACACAACGGGTCATGCAGCATCTCTCCAAAACATGTGTCGTTTCGGGTCAAAGCCCGTCTTCCTTCGCACCCGATGAATTTCCCCAGCAATTTGTGTCTAACTTCGGTGCAAACCAGAATCTCTAGTTCCTTCCTACATGGCTTCGCAACTACCGCGTTGCAAATGATAGAAACACCACTGAGTCTTCCCACTGATGCTCTGAATTTCTGGAACGTTGCTAATGTCTTGGCAGTGAAGACTGACGAAAAGTAATCTTATTCGATTCATTTGCCATTTCTTGGTTCCCCATTATGATTTCTACAGCGTCATTTTCCAGAGATCCAATGTCCACTCTTATCTCACTTTTATTCTTTACGTATTTTAAGATTTTTTTTGTATTTTCTTTTATATTATATCCTAATTTACCTTCGTTTTTAAAAATTCCCCCCTTTTTGTTCGTTTACGATACGATGCGATAGAACTTTATTCATCCCCGGAGGGAAATTGGTCCGCCAGCAGTCACAGCATACGCAAACTTGAACTTAAAATTAAATTAAAATGTGAATAAAAAATAAAAGACAAGCGACTGTTGACTGGCTGCCGTGTGCACAACGCCTCAATCGGAACGAACGAACCAACAAACGAACGCAGTATTATCCCGTGGGCAGAGGATTCTAAAACCTCCCCCATACCGGATCCGCCTTTGTTCTCCCATCGTCCCTCACAGCGCCCCCGCCCTCCCCGCCCCCCGCCCCACCGCGAGCACGCCGGGACGCTATTGTTCTTCACGGCGGTCCCCCACGCCGGCTCAACATTGTCTGCGTCTCCCCCCTTCTCGCTCATGGACCGCCGAGTTCGCACCGCCGCCGAGGCTCCCGCTGCCGCCGAGACCAAACCTATGTCAAGGCTCCCGCTGCAGCCGCCGCTGAGGCTCCTTCGGCACAGACACGCTTCGCCGCCCGGCTTCTCCGCACTCCCATGTGTGGCCTGTGAGGCGAGTCGGGCCTACCAGGGCGCGATCCGGTCGGTGGCGCGGTTGATCGGGTGACCCACGCGGTTGCTCGGGTGACCCACCCAAACATTTTAGTTTGGTTTTTAAACCAAGTAATCTTCTGTTGGGTTTGGAAAGTTGACCAATCCGCCAGATTCCCATTAATCTTTGCAATATTATGTGCCTTCTCGTGTGGTTTTATGCTGTCTTCCACTTCCTTTGTCAAGAACGGTCGTAGAATTCATCGTACACTTTGCGATGAATAGAGCTTGTGTCTTCCTAACTACTCTCAGACACTCCAGAAATTGCTGCTCCACCGTCTTCCTGCTAGAATCTATTTCCAGTAGTATTGGCCAGCTCCTCCTGCAGGCGTCTGTGGACAACATACCGACACAGGATGAGAAGATGTAGAATTCTTGCAGGTACAGCTTAGAAACTGCAAGGATGAAATACCCTGACGGACTTATTTACAGTTCCCCGAATAGTAGTGAGGTTGTAGGGCACAAATTACATCAGGAGATACAATTGGCATGCAATACAATAAATGTTACAGCGTTCATGGAGGGATTTAAATACGAAGGTAGGCAAGGAAAATCAGGTTGGTTCTGCACCACAAGAGAGCGAATTTTAGAATGCCTACGAGATGGATTCTTAGAGCAGCTTCCAGTTCAGCATACCATAAAAAAGGAATTCTGGATTTTGTATTGTGTAACGAACCGTATTTGATTAGGGAACTAACGATAAGAGAATCACAAGGAGATAGTGACCATAATATGATAAAATTAAACATCAAGTTTTAGTGGGAGAAGGTTAAATCGGACGAGCCGGCATTACTATTCTGAAAAGGTATATATGAGCTGGCTAAAGTTAATTGGAAAGAGGCACTATCGGGAATGGCGGTGGAACAGCAAAAGCATTATTTTGGGGGAATAATTCGGAAAACGCAGGATCTTTTCATTTCTATAATGAAGATATGTACTAAGGGGAGAACGAGGCGGTCGTGGCAGTCATGGGAAGTCAAGGACAGCATAAAACGAAACGAGAAGGCGTGTAGCATTGCAGAGGTTAATGGAAAGCGAGTGGATTGAGCCTTTAAAAAAAACAGCAGAAGATATCTAAAAAGGAAATACGAGAAGAAAATTAAAAATATGAAAGTAAGCAAGCGAATAATATAAAAGAGGATAGCAAAAGTTTCTTCAGATGTATAAAGTGAAAGAAAAAGGCAAGAGTGGACATTGGACCGCTGAATAATGCTGCTGGAGAAATGATAATGGGCTACAAAGAAATGGAAGATGAATTGAAGAACTTTTTTTGCATTAGTCTTCACAGCGAACGGCACTAGTTGTGCCTGAAAACCATGCGAGTCACGGGGTGGAAGCTAATGGAGCGGCTATTGCTAAGGAGAAGGTTTGGAAATTTGAATGTTCGAAACGTGGATAAATCATGAGGACCGGTTAGACTGGACATCAGGTTTCCGAAAGAGGTGACTTTAGAGATTGTGGAAGCAAGAATCACTCGACTCAGGAGTGGATGGATTCTAGCAGGAAGACGGTGGAGCAGCAATTTCCGGAGTGTCTGAGAGTCGATGGATGGAAATGGGCAAATATTTCTCCGCTGTTCAGGAAGCCAACAATGCATCGGAGTAGAAGCTATCGACCGTTTAGCGTGACTTCACTGTTGGTAGGTTTTTAGTGTCCATTATAAAGGATGAGGTTTTCGAGTATTGAGAAGGGCATGATAACACATGCCAAAATCAGCATGTTTTTTTAAAAAGTGAAATCTTCATTAACGAAACTTTTGGAATTATTTGAGGGAGTAAACACTAGGATAGGCAACGGAGAGTTAATGGATGTTGTTTAACTGGATTTTCAGCCGGCCTTTAGACGACATTTGATAAGGTTCCGCACGTGAGACTTTCAGATAAAATGAAAGCCCATGGTATCAGAGGGAAGATACCAGCATGGATAGCTGTTTGGCTGGATGGCAGAGAAAAAAGAATGGCAATAAGGTAGACTTTTCCTGCTTGGCAGCCAGTGGCCAACGGCGTTCCAAAGAGGTCGTTGCTGGGGGCTCTATTCTTCACGTTGTATGTCAATGATTTGGATGAGGGAATTGAAGGCATAGTGGCCACGTTTGCAGAAGTTGCGAAGATAGGTGGACGGGCATGATTTGCCGAGAAAGCATGGACTCTGCCAAAGGATGTGATCAGGTTGGGAGAGTGGGTAAAGAAATGGTATATGGTATACTGCGTGGTGTCAGGTATTTAGGTCGACGAATAAAGGCGTCGACAATTTTCTAAATGGCCAAATAATTCAAAAATCGCAGGTGCAAAGAGATTGGTGAGTGCTGGTACAGTATTCCCAATACGTTTATTTGAAAGTCGACGAGGTAGTATGGAGGGAAAATGCAATGCAAAAATTTATTTCGACAGGACTTAATATAAAACAGATGTAATCATGAGGTTTTATGAGGCACTGGTCAGACCGCATTTGGAGTATTGTGAGAAAGTGCTTAGGTGTTCCTCCATGCCTGAGCAGCTTAGGCCTCTACGGTCAGGGGTACTCCAGCTGCCTCCCTCCAGCCTCACAGAGGAGCTGAAGTGCACTAAAGTCAAACTAGAGACGACCCTGGCAGAATCAAGGGACACTGTCATCCGACCTGCTGCCCCAACCCTGGCAACAGGAAAGAAGTGGACGGCTAAGAATGCGACACAGCAGGCAAAACGTGCTATCCACCAAGGCGACATGGTAGGCCAAGTCCAACACAGAAGAAGTGGCTTGGGGCTTGGCGGAAGCGACCTTGCGCCACACTGGAGCGACGGAAGTTGGTCACGGCCGAAGTGCGGCGACAGGAGGAGTCGAGTAAGTGTGCCAAGGCTGTGTCGCAAGCTCAACAGGATCAGTGGATGAGATGGGAGAGTGTGGAAAAGCGGAAGATCAGCTGGAAGGACATGTGGGAGATGGAGGCGAGCAGGATATGTTTCCTCATTCGGGCAATCTATGATGTCCTTCCTAGCCCAGAAAATCTCAACCAATGGCTGGACGAAGACCCATCATGCCCCCTGGGTTCAATACCAGCCACAATTAAAAACATCCTCACTGGGTGTAAATTGAGCCTTTCCCAATGACATTACACCTGGAGACATAATCAAGTGCTCAAATGCCTGGCAGCGACTCTGGAAAGCAGGAGAACAACCAACAATGCCCTGCCGCCCAGAACAACCAACCCAGTTATGCCTATTGTCTTTGTTCGGGAGGGGGAACAAAGGCAACAGAAAATCCCACCAAGGACCAGGTTTGGACAGCTGGAGGCAGCCCGGGATTGGCAGATGCTGGTGGATGTGGAGCAACGGCTTGCAGTTCCATCGGAGATAGCCACAACCAACTTGAGGCCTGATCTTCTCCTCTGGTCGAACTGTCAGCGCATGGTGTATTTTGTGGAGCTTACCGTCCCTTGGGTGGATGCTGTGCAGGAAGCCTTCGAAAGAAAGAAACCCCGATATACAGACCTTCCAACGGAGGCAGAACAGCGGGGCTGGAGAGCAAACATCTGCCCGGTAGAAGTTGGATGTCGGGGATTCGGGGCAACATCTACCGTAAGAATGATGAAGGACCTGGGAATCAGCGGACAACCCCTACGCCAGGCCATTAAGGAAACATCAGGGGTGGCAGAGCGGAGCAGCCAGTAGCACTGGCTGAAGAGGAAAGTCCCAATTTGGTCTCCCAAATAAGCCGGCTAGGCAGATGTAGAGGGGGTGGTTCTGGGACGCCAGAGTGCACCGCTGCGCCTACTGGAGACGTAGTGGACCCAATCAGCGAAACGTCGATGAAAATAGGTGCCCACTTGATAACCCCAATGACGTGTCTGCCCAGACTTTCTCAACATCGGAGGAGCATATGTGAGTGCATAAGCCTCCCATCACCCCCGGGAGCAAATTGACATTTAGCACTTTGGATTTTTAACATCACATCCTGTGTATTTGGAAACAGTGGTTATTTTTTAGTGTCCATTATAAAGGATGAGGTTTTCGAGTACTGAGAAGGGCATGATAAAATACGCCCAAATTAGCATGTTTTTTTTGAAAGGGAGATCTTCATTGACGAAACTGTTGGCGTTATTTGAGGAAATAAATAGTACGATAGACAACGGAGAGCTAATGGATGTTGTTTAACTGGAATTTTAGCCGGCCTTTAGTCGACCGCAGACTTCACGTGAGACTTCCAGATAAGGTGCCGCACGTGAGACTTCCAGATAAAATGAGAGCCCATTGTATCAGAGGGAAGATACCAGCATGGATATCTGGTTGGCCGGGTGGCAGAGGGCAAAGAATAGCAGTAAGGTGGGCTTTTCCTGCTTGGCAGCAAGTGGCCAACTGTGTTCCACAGAGGTCGCTGCTGGGGATGCTACTCTTCACGTTGTATGTAAATGATTTGGATGAGGGAATTCAAGGCTTATTGGCACGTTTGCAGATGATGCGAAGAGGGGCATGATTTTCCGAGAAAGCAGGGACTCGGCAAAAGGATGTGGACAGGTTGGGAGAGTGGGTAAAGAATTGGTATATGGAATATTGCGTTGTGTCATTTATTGAGGTCGACGAATAAAGGCGTCGACAATTTTCTAAATGGCCAGATAATTCAAATATCGCAGGTGCAAAGGGATTGTTGAGTTCTGGTATAGCATTCCCAATAAGTTTATTTGAAAGTTGATTCGGTATTAAGGAAGGAAATGCAATGCTAACATTTATTTCGAGAGGACAAATATAAAAGTCTTCCGTCTGAAGAAGGGTCTCGACCCGAAACGTCACCCATTCCTTCACTCCAGAGATGCTGCCTGATGCGCTGAGTTACTCCTGCATTTTGCGTCTACCTTCAAGTCAAATTATATTTTTACTGCGGAGATTGACAGATGCTTGTTTAGTACCGGTGTCAGGGGTTATGGGAAGAAGGCAGGAGAATGGGATTGAAATATAGATCAGCCATGGTTGAATAGCGGCATATTTTCGATGGGCCGAAAGGCCCAATGTCGCTCTACGACCAAGGAACATATGAATGTATGACTCATCTGATTTCATGTTCTCCCTTTTCAAGCTGCAGGTCGAATTTTATCATATTATTGTCATTTGCTCG
Source organism: Rhinoraja longicauda (assembly GCF_053455715.1). Classification (NCBI taxonomy): domain Eukaryota; kingdom Metazoa; phylum Chordata; class Chondrichthyes; order Rajiformes; family Arhynchobatidae; genus Rhinoraja; species Rhinoraja longicauda. The sequence continues at coordinate 21,316,024 of NC_135976.1, read as the reverse complement.
TGGGGGTTCTTTTATCTTTACCTCCCGAACAAACCCGGTTCGTTACAACATTCCATCCAGAATAGTCTTTTTCCTTGTAGACTCGACTATAAGCTGCTTCAAGAAGCTGCTAGTACGCACTCTGCAAACTACCTCTCCTGAGATCCAGTGCCAACTTGATTTTCATAATCTACCAATTGAACTCCGCCTGACCATTGTAACTTTGCACTTCTTACATGTCGATTTTATCTCATAGAATCATAGAGTTATAGAGTGTGGAAACTGGTCCTTCGGCCCAAATTGCCCACACCGGCCAACAATATCCCAGCTACATAGGTCCCACTTGCCTGCGCTTGGTCCATATCCCTCCAAACCTGTCGTATCCATGTACCTGTCTAACTGTTCCTTAAACGATGGGATAGTCCCAGCCTCAACTACCTCCTCCTGCAGATTGGTCCATACACCCACCACCCTTCGTGTAAAAAGTTACCCCTCGGTTTCCTATTGAATCTTTTCCCCTTCACATTAAAACTATGTCCTCTGGTCCTCGATTCCCCTAATCTGGGCAGGAGACTGTGCATCTATTCCTTTTCCTCTCATTCTTGTGTTCACCTCTGTAAGGTTACCCTCACCCCCCTGCGCTCCAAGGAGTAGAGACAGCCTACTCAACCGTTCCATATTCTTCACACCATCTATTCCTGGCAACATCCTCTTAAAGCTTCTCTGACCCCTTTGAAGCTTGGTAATATATTTACTAGAACATGGTGCCCAGAACTGAACACAATATTCTAAATGCGGTCTCACCAACGTCTTATACAAAATGCAACATGACTTCCCAACTTCTATACTCAATACTCTGACTGGTGATGGCCAATGCGCTAAAAGCCTTTTTGACCACCTTATCTACCTGTGACTCGACTGTTAAGGAACCATGCATCTGCACTCCTAGATCCATCTTTAAGTCCTGCCCTTGTTCGACGTTCCAAAATGCAAAACCTCACACTTCTCTGTATTAAATTCCATCAACCATTCCTCAGCCCACTAGGCCATTCGATCCCGAACCTGCTGCAAACTTTCACAACCATCATCTACATCTGCAAAACTACTCACTTTTATGTCATCAGCAAACTTGCTAAGCTTGCCCCTTATGTTCTCATCCAAATCATTGATGTAGATGACAAACAGTAATGGGCCCAGCACCGAACCCTGAGTCACATGTCTCTAGTCCGAGAAGCAACCTTTCACCATCATCCTCTGCTTCCTTCCATGGATCCAAGTTGCGATCCATTCAGCTATCTTTCTTTGGATCCCATGCGATATAACATTCCAGGGCAGCTTACCATGCAGAATCTTGTCGAATGCCTTACTGAAATCCATGTACAACATCTCCAGCTCTGCCCTCATTGACTTTTTTGGTCATATTTTCAAAATAATCAATCACATTTGTGAGACACGTCTTCCCACGTACAAAACCAGGCTGACCGTCCCCAATGGACACTTGGCATCCGATTGCCTGTACAACCTACCCCTCAGAATGCTTTGTTGTAATTTTTCAACTACAGATGTTAAGCTCACCGGCCTACGGTTCCCAGCACTTTCCCTGCAACCCTTCTAGAACAGAGGCACAACATTTTCCAGCCTCCAGTCTTCCGGCACCTCTCATGTTTTGAAGGACAACTCGTAAATTTCAAGCAGGATTCCCGTAATTTCGTCTCTACTTTCCCGCAATGTTTTCGGATAGATCTGATCAGGCCCTGGAGATTTGTCTAACTTCATACATTATAGCAATTCTTCGACGGTAACACTGACTGCTCTCAAGAAATTTCAATTGACTGCCGCACGTTCCTGCATCCTTCTGTCTTTCTCCTCGGTAAATACAGTGGAGAAATGATCATTGAGGATCTTGCCAACCCTTGTGGCTCCACACAGATGTGACCGCTTTGATTCCTGAGACGTCTCACTGTCTCTCTAGCTATCCTTTACACCCTTATGTATTTATAAAATCTAAAAGGATGTAATTTGTACCGTGCATCCTGGCTACAGTTCGAAGGCCTGTATATATTTCCCATCATTGTATTTTTACCTTTGCAATTTATTAACTCAACCCACAAGGCTTCGACACTTTCTGGTCCTGTCGCCTATTGGCAAGGACTGAAATGTATTCCTAACCAGCCGAGACAGCCCACACTCTTTGCCAACCTGCCTGTAATTTTTTATCGGATGCAATACTTCAAACGATTGTTTATTTGACATAATTCTACCCATATCCGTTATCTTTATATCGCTTAATTTCGATACGATGTTTATCGCTGCGTGTTCATTTCTCAGCTCTGATCTTCTTTCAGACACGTGATGACTAGAATTTCGGATCTACTCATTTCTTATTCCGCTATAAGTCATCCATCTGATATAGGCACAAATTTCTTCGGTACAGATCAACACCGCAGTTCCTTTCTACTCATCCATACTATTCCGTTTACTGTGTGCATTCAAAAATAACACATTTAGTTCAGTACTCCCCGCCACTCTTCTCAAATTGGCCGCCACTTTAGCTGACCTTATACCCTTATGGGAACTTCTGGGCACATACTTTCGTAAGGTATTTCCGCAAGGCATATCATACGTAAGGTATATCGCATATGATCATTTTTCCATGAGACTGTTACACCGGTTGTGCTTGGTTATAATTTTCTTCTCACAGAAACGTTTACCTACAAGATGTTATCGGAACAACACTTCATTCATTGTTGTCATATGCAGATCAGGCGGAAGAGGACTGGTATTCTGGAATGCGCTTTCCCTGTAGCCAACAATCGAACAGCGAGGGAATGAAACGATAAAAGCAATTGATGGTAAGGGAATTAGCAATATACTGGTGAGTCAGAGAATTACAAAGAGTTAACACCAATACCCTGAATAGTTTGTTCAAGGAGACAATATAACTTCTGTAACTCACCAGTAGCTATAGACTGTTCATGCCGCTCTGGGATAAAAAAGAGTGACACAAAACAAATTATTTGTTTTCTAGCACTTTTAAGAAGATAAATGACATATCGAAAGCAATAGTTTCCTCTCGTTTACCTTTCTGATACTGCCGTAACTCCACTTCTGGATGAAGCAAAAAGGAATATAATTACATTTAAATCGTAGCTGCGAACATTTCAAGGTTTCAAGGTCAGTTTATTGTCACATGTACCAGTTAAGATAGAGTGAAATTCATATTGCCATACAGTCATACCAATAAAGAACAACAAGACACCCAAATATTTTTTAACATGAACATCCACCACAGCGACTCACCCACATTTCTCACTGTGGTGGGAGGCAAAAACAGTTCAATCTTCTCCCTTCTTTGTTCTTCCGCGGTCGGGGCACTCGAACCTTCCGTTGTGGGGGCGATGATGGCTCCCGCAACCGGCGATCGAGCCCTCAGCATCGGGGGGGGGTCAAGCTCGCGCATCAAAGGGGATCTCAGGTCCCCGCGCCGGTCAATCGGACTCCCGAGTCGGGGCTGATTGAACCCCCTGCGGCTTGGAGCTTCCCGTCATCAGTCTCTACCCGAGACTGCGAGCTCCTAGATGATTCTATACTTGGGGGAATTGATCGATATTTAGGCAGAAAGAGTGTGCGAGTCGTTTTATGAAATGAGAATTCACAATGCCACGCTTCCTCGGACGTATATTAAGATTTCAGTCTATTGGACCATCGGATGCAGAATGTGAGAATATTAATTTAATCCCAAAGTTTTTGCGTTCGCGCACGTTGTAATTTAGAGAACTACTACCAAAGAGGGCCCGTTGGGCCCGTCCCCACACCCCCCATTCTCTCCTCCCCATCCCATCTCTTACTCTCCGCACACTCTCCCCTTTGGCCCGTCCTCTTAGGGTTTCCATTCTAGAGATGGGGGGTAGGTGTGGAGGGGGGAGGGGAGGAGGGAGGGAGAGGGGAGGACCTCCCCTTTTCTCAGTACCCCTCTTTCCCCCACCACCAAGTCCCCTCCGCACGACCCCTGTTGTCCGACTCCCCAGTCCCCATTCTCAGACCCCCCCCCAATTTTCTCTCCCCCAGACACACTCTTAGCATCAGTTAAAGGCCCGGGGGGGTGTGCGGCGGATCGCATCAATGAAAGGCCCGGGGGGGGGGGATAGCGGGGAGAGGGTCTCCCGGGTGTGGGAGAGAGGAGAGAAGCAAGGGGAGAGAGGAGAAGTGAGCCGGTGATCGCGGGCTTGCGCCGCTAACGGCGTCCATTTTTTTGGTGCGAGTGAGGAGATTCCGCGCATGCGTGCTGAGCACAGCCGCACCGCAGCGCCCCCTATAGAAACTTCAATAACAATATCAAACTTCAATATTAAACTTTAATATCTCTCTAGCTTTAAAAAGGTAGCTTCAATTTGAATGAAAGTAATTACAATAGTTGGCCAGGTTAATGGTGAATATGGTGGTACAAAAATTGTAGCGCTTTGGTATACCGTTTTGGAGGAGTAGGCTTTGTAAGTTACACTTCGTACATACACACGGCGTACATACACACGGACATCAGAGTTTTATTAGTATATAGATTGCGCACGTTGCGGATACTCATCATCACGCATTCAAGATGGAAAATGTTGAATCAAATGTCATTCCAAGCCAGCGATGCGGATAAATAAATGACTAGAAAAGATTTCTAAAACAATTCGATTTAAATAACATGAAGGTTTAACCGGGCAACAATAAAAAATGGTTGGGAAACATATCGCCCGACTACTCTGATTTAAAATTACACGAAATCATGCGTAAAACAATGTGTGCACGCGTTGTGATAAAGCGAGGAGATTGGAAATGTCGAATGTGCAAAGGAAATGTGAAATAATTTTGCAGACAAAAGAAAACGTAAGTGTGCTGCATTTTTCTGTAATTGTTAGTTTATCATGCCGAGTGATTTACAATAAAATAATCATCGAAAGGTTTCGCTCGCAAGATGTCAGTATAATCACCGTTGTGATCCCAAAGGGATTACTAGGTTAATTCCCGGAATGACGGGACTGTCATATGTTGAAAGACTGGAGCGATTAGGCTTGCATACACTGGAATTTAGAAGGATGAGAGGCGATCTCATCGAAACGTATAAGATTATTAAGGGGTTGGACACGTTAGAGGCAGGAAACATGTTCCCAATGTTGGGGGAGTCCAGAACAAGGGGCCACAGCTTAAGAATAAGGGGTAGGCCATTTAGAACTGAGATGAGGAAACACTTTTTCAGTCAGAGTTGTGAATCTGTGGAATTCTCTGCCTCAGAAGGCAGTGGAGGCCAATTCACTCAATGCATTCAAGAGAGAGCTGGATAGAACTCTGAAGGATAGCGGAGTCAGGGGGTATAGGGAGAAGGCAGGAACGGGGTACTGATTGAGAATGATCAGCCATGATCACATTGAATGGCGGTGCTGGCTCGAAGGGCGAATGGCCTCCTCCTGCACCTATTGTCTACTGTCTATTGTCCATTGTCTAAGCCATATGAATGTTCGATAGGAGTCCGATACAGCCAATCGTACTGCACCGATATTTGTCAGTGGATTATGAAATAGAGCATGATGTATGGCATTCATGGGCATGAAATAATTGGGGACCTCACTGGCACGTCTCACAGGCAAAATAGTGCAAGAAGTAGGAACATAGGAACATAGGAACATAGAAACATAGAAACATAGAAAATAGGTGCAGGAGTAGGCCATTCGGCCCTTCGAGCCTGCACCGCCATTCAATATGATCATGGCTGATCATCCAGCTCAGTAACCTGTACCTGCATTCTCTCCATACCCCCTGATCCCTTTAGCCACAAGGGCCACATCTAACTCCCTATTAAATATAGCCAATGAAATGGCCTCAACTACCTTCTGTGGCAGAGAATTCCACAGACTAATCACTCTCTGTGTGAAGAAATGTTTTCTCATCTCGGTCCCAAAAGACTTCCCCCTTATCCTTAAGCTGTGACCCCTGGTTCTGGACCCCCCAACCTCGGGAACAATCTTCCCGCATCTCGCTTCTCCAACCCCTTAAGAATTTTATATGTTTCTATAAGATCCCCCCTCAGTCTTCTAAATTCCAGCGAGTACAAGCCTAGTCTATCCAGTCTTTCTTCATATGAAAGTCCCGCCATCCCAGGGATCAATCTAGTGAACCTTCTCTGTACTCCCTCTAAGGCAAGAACGTCTTTCCTCAGATTAGGAGACCAAAAACTGCACACAATACTCCAGGTGCGGTCTCACCAATGCCCTGTACAACTGCAGTAGAACATCCCTGCTCCTAAACTCAAATCCTCCTGCTATGAATGCCAACATACCATTCGCTTTCTTCACTGCCAGCTGCACCTGTATGCTTGCATTCAATGACTGGTGCACCATGACACCCAGGTCACATTGCATCTCCCCTTCTCCAAATCGATCTCCATTCTGGTAATAATCTGCTTTCCTGTTCTTGCCGCCAAAGTGGATAACCTTACATTTATCCACATTATATTGCATCTGCCATGCATTTGCCCACTCGTCTAATCTATCCAAGTCACCCTGCAGCCTCCTCGCATCCTCCTCGCAGCTAACACTGCCACCCAGCTTCGTGTCATCCGCAAAATTAGAGATGTTGCATTCAATTCCCTCGTCCAAATCATTAATATACACTGTAAATAACTGGGGTCCCAGCACTGAGCCTTGCGGTACCCCACTAGTCACTGCCTGCCATTCCTAAAAGGACCCGTTTATTCCTACTCTTTGCTTCCTGTCCGCCAACCAATTTTCTATCCACCTCAACACTGAACCCTCAATACCGTGTGCTTTAAGTTTGTACACCAATCTCCTACGTGGGACCTTGTCGAAGGCCTTCTGAAAGTCCAGATACAACACATCGACTGGTTCTCCCTTATCCACTCTACTAGTTACATCCTCGAAAAATTCTATAAGATTCGTCTATTGTATTAATGTTTATAAGAACATAACGAAAGATGCATTTATTCGGGTTTTCATCCTCCAGTGCTATTTTTAGTTAAGGTTCCATTGGATTATATATTCTTGACTTAAATGTAATGTGAAAGATGCAGTATATAATAATAATAATAATAATCCATTTATTTTATATAGCGCCTTATCACATGCTCAAAGCGCTTTACAAAAACAATTAACATAGAAACAGACAGACAAACTATCCTGACGGAAAAGCGGCGAATACTCAACGCCAGCGTCCTCTCACGTCAGGGTCCGGCAGTAGACATTAAAGAGCACAAGACACACAGATAATTTTTTTAACATAAAACAGCCATCACAGTGATTGCTCTAGGCATACCCTCACTGTGATGGAAGGCAAAGTCTTATCTCCTCCTCGTTCTTCTCCCGTGGTGCCACGAGGCGATCGAGGCTCCCAAATTTTTGAAGCCCCCACCGGGCGATGGAAAGTCCCAGGGCCGAGCCGAGCAGGCCGATGAAAGTCCTGAGCCCCCACCGGGCGATGGAATGTCCCAGGGCCGAGCCGAGCAGGCCGATGAAAGTCCTGAGCCCCCACCGGGCGATGGAAAGTGCTGCGGCCGAGCCACGCAGGGCGATGAAGGGCCTGCGGGCGGGTTGATCATACCTCACGCTTCGGGGCGGTCGAAGTTGCTACGGCTGGAGCTCCCAAAAGCCGGTCACCAGCCAGGGACCTGCGAACTCCCGATGTTGCGGTCTGCAGGGCCCACGGCCGAAGCCTCCGAGATGGTAAGTCCAGCCCCTGCGACCGGAGTCTTTGAGGTCGATCCCAGCTGGAGGCCGCCGACTCCACGATGTTAGGCCGTAGCGCGAACGGAGATACGACACGGTAAAGGTCGCATCTCCGTTGAGGAGGAGATTTGAAAAAAGGTTTCCCCCAACCCCCCCCACCACCCCCCTACATACACAGAATTAAAAATAAAACAAAACGTACATTTAACAACGACAATGACAAAAAAAACAAAAAAAAACAGAGAGACTGCCGGTGAGCCGCAGCTGCAGAACACAGCCACGCCCCAATATGGCCCTGGGGAAGCATTCTGCCGTATCTGCAAATTCGTACGTTGTTAAGTTTCATCCGGTTTGGCAAAGTTCATGGGCAGGTTTTGATGTCAGTGGCCAAAACTGTTCGGCATCATTCCTTTCTCAGTTGCATGCATAATCTATTGCGCAAGGTAATAGTTCCTAGCTGAGTAAATATTTGTAAATCAGAGTAAACAACTGCGGAAAACTTGAATGGTAAATTTAGCTGACAATTAATGTTTATAATTGTCTCGACAGTTTACGGTGAAAACCTCCGTTTTCCCTGCTACCTAATCACACCATACACATGGAAAGGCACATAGTACAGAAAATACGCCTCTGCATTACAGCGCAACAGTTTCGGAAGCAAGATGCACTCCGCCATGAGAATTCTTGAATGGAACAGTACCCTAGCTTCTGGTGGAGTCGTTTAGAAGACCGACCGCAGACGGGAAGATGCTTTCCCTGAGTTCGATTTTGTGCGCTTTCAATCTCCTGTATCTCCTGGTCAACCGTGGCGGCGATAAAAGGGAAAGACTGTGTTAGTGTAAGTATTTGATTACGTTGGTTATTTTCCCTATGAAGCGGGATTTGTAGATGGAGTCCATGGTGAGGAGTCCGGTCCTGGGTGGAATGGGCTATATCCACAGCTCTTTCCAATTACTTGCGGTCTTGGGAAAAACTATTCCCAAACCAAGCTGTGAGGCAACATGTATGGTTTACATCATGTGCCTGAAGCAGTTTGAAGAAGACGTGGCTAAACTCTCCAGTCTCCTGAGAAAGTAAGGACATTGCACCACGACATTTAGACAATAGACAATAGACAATATACAGTAGGTGCAGGAGTAGGCCATTCAGCCCTTCGAGCCAGCACCGCCATTCAATGTGATCATGGCTGACAATTCTCAATCAGTACCCCGTTCCTGCCTTATCACCATACCCCCTGACTTCGCTATCCTTAAGAGCTCTATCTAGCTCTCTCTGGAATGCATTCAGAGAATTGGCCTCCACTGTCTTCTGAGGCAGAGAATTCCACAGATTCACAACTCTCTGACTGAAAATGTTTTTCCTCGTCTCCGTTCTAAATGGCCTACCCCTTATTCTTAAACTGTGGCCCCTTGTTCTGGACTCCCCCAACATTGGAAACATGTTTTCTGCCTCTAACGTGTCCAACCCCTTAATAATCTTATACGTTTCGATACGATCCCCTCTCGTCCTTCTAAATTCCAGTGTATACAAGCCTAGTCGCTCCAGTCCTTCAACCTATGACAGTCCCGCCATTCCGGGAATTAACCTAGTAAACCTACGCTGCACGTCCTCAATAGCAAGAATATCCTTCCTCAAATTTGGAGACCAAAACTGCACACAGTACTCCTGGTGCGGTCTCACTAGGGCCATGTACAACTGCAGAGATGCTGCCTGACCCGCTGAGTTACTCCAGCATTTTGTGAATAAATCGATTTGTACCAGCATCTGCAGTTATTTTCTTATACAACTGCAGAAGGACATCTTTGCTCCTATACTCAACTCCTCTTGTTATGAAGGCCAACATTCCATTGGCTTTCTTCACTGCCTGCTGTACCTGCATGCTTCCTTTCGATGACTAATGCACTAGGACACCCAAATCTCGTTGTAAGTCCCCTTTTCCTAACTTGACACCATTCAGATAATAGTCTGCCTTTCTATTCTTACCACCAAACTGGATAACCTCATACTTATCCACATTAAGCTGCATCCGCCCTCTCACGCAACCTGTCCAAGACAGCCAGCAACCTCATAGCATCTTCCTCACAGTTCACACTACCACCCAGCTTTGTATCATCTGCAAATTTGCTAATGGTACTTTTAATCCCTTCATCCAAGTCAATATCTTTGGCAATATTTAGGCCAAGGATTTGAAGCTTTGAAAAATTGACACTTTCTACATATCGATATTGATTGTGGCATGTCCTCCACCACACTTCCTGAATTTGAGAACGAGCTCCTTTTTTTGCTGACGATGAGGGAGAGGCTGTTGCACATTCACCAAGTTATTAAATTCTCAATCTCCTTTATGCACTCCGATCTCGTCAATTTGCGTGCTCCAAGCCCACCACAGTGGTGATATCTGCAAACCGATTTGGCCGTGCAGTTGTCAGTATATATGGCTCATTGTAATGTCTGATAACGCACCCTTGAGTTAGTACATTTTGAGCGTGCGCGCGCGTGTGTGTGTGTGTGCGCGCGCGCATGCCTGTGAGTGTGCGTGCGTTTGTTTTACGAATTGACAGACTTGGCACTGCATATCTTCGGAGTTACCTGCATTCTTTAGAGCCACCCTCATCTTTTTCATTTCTGAAACGTGCATAATAATGAGTATTTATGTTGCATTGCCCAGTTTAATATAACCTGAGGTGTAAGTACTGCAAGCTAGTATAATTGTTTGCTTATTATTCGAACAATCTTTTCTTTTCATGTTCGCCTAATACTGGGCTAGTTTGATATTGAACGGCCAAACGGCTAAAAAGCAAAATGGCTACCTGGATGAAACATGAAACCCTAAGATTGTTCGCAATCTAATATCCTGTTCTCATTTGCCTCACCCGGAGGCATCTATGAGCGTTTCACACAGCTGTCTCACAAGACATTTTTCGGGCGAATTATTCCGTCGCAAATCATTAGTTGTGACTTGAAGCCTTTTTTGTTCTGAGTTACCAAAAAGCATTTTGCGTTTTCTCAAAATCAATAGATATGTAGAATCACATTAAAGCACAAACAATTTGTCATCAATCAATTGGCAAGAAACGTACAACATTGTTGTTATTTAAAACACGCATGAATAGAATTGTGATTTCTGAATGTACAGTGATTTGCTAAGTTGATTTACATGTATTCATTGTTGGCATTTAAAAAGACGATGAGGATATCATTATCTTTTTCAGAGGGACTGTTCCCGAAATGTGTTTCTTTTACTTCCACGACACTCTCAGTGTTTTCTTTTTATTCTTCTGGATCCTGAAACCACGAGACTCGGTTGATTTACCATTGGTCAAGGTAAAATTGCGCAGAACTGTTATTCCCCGACGTAAATGTCAGATAAGTTTCTGCCATAATTACCACAAAGTGCTGTGCCAAATCTTGATCTGTCATTATTCCGTCTGGATTAATATATTAAAACACCCATAGACGCACAACGCACAATTCTTACGCATCTTTTATATATACGGCTTCTGCGCAATGCATGAACGACCAGACAGAATTAAAAAAATAAGATGTATTCGCCTTGGTCCTACTTACCTTCCCGGCAATGTTTTAGAAGTTGGCCTGTAAACCAATTTTCAATGAAGAAGACACAGGATTTAAATCACGATACCTCTTCGGAATGTGTGCTTGCGTATTGTAACTCGTGGTACTATGATCGCGTCGGAATAAACCCATTATGACTCATTTCGGTGCTCCCTTATTTGGTGATCGGGATGTAAACCAACTGACTCAATTGTGTACATCTATTCGGCATCAAGCAGTATTTGATAAACTGTAGGTTTACATCACAACTAAATAATAACGTTGACAGCGACTTGTGTGCGTACACTGTCGAGACTGTGCAAATGTATTGTGCGTTACTCTTAAAATGTTCACACGCATTCGAATCAACGCGGGAAATTACAAGGAAGCGTCAGAAAAATCAGTTATCTCGCATGTTCACAGGTGATGTTACAGAAAGCGGTACTTTTTTTTGCAATGGCTCAAACGATAGATTGGTTATTTGATCCAATTCTAACAATATCCGTTATCTTTATCTCGTTTAATCTCCGTGCCACTACGTATATGTCGGAGTTGAGGACACGGAAATAAACAATGTCTGGGAAATCGCTCTCTTCCCTACCTGCTTTTTTTAAGGCATTGGTCAGTTCTTCAATTTCTATGACATTAAAAACAATGAACAGCTGAATATCCCAATAGCAATATTTTAATGTTGGCAGGAGCAGAAGCCGAAGCAACATAATTGCAGATTTAAATACAATTTATTTGTGCTTGGGGAACGTTTCAAATACGATTGGTGAGTGGACATAAAACACTCAACCATAAGTTCATGTGTAGGAAAGAACTGCAGATGCTGGTATAAACCGAAAATAGACACAAAAAGCTGGAGTAACTCAGAGGGATAAGCAGTATGTCTGGAGAGAATAAATGAGTGACGTTTCGAGTCGAGACGAAACGTCACCCATTCATTCACTCCAGAGATGCTGCTTGTCCGCTCAGTTACTCCAGCTATTTATGTCTATCCATAAGTTAATAATTCACAATCATCATGGTGCACGCCACCCCCACCCCCTCCACCACAGTCCCTCGCGCCCCCGCAATACAAAGCGGAACGTATCATGGTATCATTAAAACATAGTAATATGTATCATTAAAACATATTAATAGAATACATTAGGAATTAGTGCCATAGTGTTGCCGCGTCTGCACGTTCTATAAAGAGCGGTGATATAAATATATATCATCGCACCAAGCACCAAGATATAGAATTGGAACTCACTCTAGTTTCTGTTCGCCCATAACAACCAGAAGGTAAACGTATAAGAAAATTACTGCAGATGCTGGTACAAATCGAAGGTATTTATTCACAAATTGCTGGAGTAACTCAGTAGGTCGGGCAGCATCTCGGGAGATAAGGAATGGGTGACGTTTCGGGGCGAGGTAAACGTGGTTAACGCTTTTGACTCAATACTGCTTTTCAGGGCGCATCTAAAAATTGTTTAAAAAGTCCAACCAGAAATCTTTTTACAGATTCCTAAAATGCTGGCCAAAAGGTAGCACGTATGAACTGTGCAAATTAGAAACGAACATACATAACCCTAACCTGTTAAATAAGCAGCCTCCAGCAAAAAAAATATGATGTCGTGACTTCAGCCGGTTGCAGCAGCTGCTGGTTGCAAACTCACAATGAGATTCTGATCTTTAACTTTTGCGATGAAGTCAAATTTCACAGATCCTGACTATTTATTTCGCTCTGTTCAATGTTTAATCGGGTCGATGGAACTTCTTTTAAAGTTCGATGAAAATGAATGAATTCCTAAATAATTTTCCGATAATAATAACTTAAAAATGTACCTGCTGATTTTTCAAGAATCTGACTTTCTGTCAATGGAGCGATTAAATAGAGGATTAAGTAGAGGAATGAAACATTTGAAATTATATACCATCACGGAAGCACTCTGTGGATCTGTATTTATCTTCATTATATTTGAGGAATGATCTTGTCTGCAACACTGCACTGAAACAGTCGCCAAAGTAATGATCTATGCATAAACTGCCATTAACCACCGCGAGGTTGACTTTGCAATAGTTACAATCAATATCCACTGGATATGTTCGGAGGGATTTTTACAAACGCGGGCAGGTGGGACGGACGTAGGCGGGCCATCTGGATCGATAGGGGCAAGTTGGGCTTAAGAGCCTGATTCCATGCTGTACGAATGTCTGTCTCTATAACATATTACAGGCAGCGTATGATTCTCATCATGAATTCAGAAATTTAAAAAAAATGTTTTTAGTGTACTTGAAAGACTAAGCATTGTATGCACACGCGGCTTAACGCTGGACTAAACGTATATCTTCCGGGGATGGTGGAGAATGCAGTCAAGAGAATAAAATGACCACGTTTGATCACTTACCAAAATAAGTGACCAAACGCAATGAAGTGAATCACGGTTGTTATATTAAATTAACAGAATATCTTGTCCAGAATAGGTGAATCCATGACCAGAGGACATAATTTTAAGGTGAAGAAGAAAAGGTTTAATAGAAATCTGGGGGATAACATTTTTAAACAAAGTGCGGTAGATGTATGGAACAAGCTGCCAGAGAAGGTGGTTGAGGCAGAGACTCTCCCAACATGAAAGGCACAGTTAGACGGGTACATTGATAGGAAAGGTTTGGATGGATGTGGTCCAAATTCTCGTAGGTGGGACGAGTGTAGCCGGAATATGTTGGCCGGTGTGGGCAAGTTGGACCGAAGGGCCTGTTTCCACATTGCATCACTCCTTGAATCTGTGACTCTATGATTTACGTATTCACTTGAAAATGTGTTCACTTCAATTTATATTTGTTTATATAACAGTGTAGAATTTATATGATGTTGAAATCAATGCCATCATTAATTAATACGAATACTCTAGCACGAGAGCAGTACATTTTATGGATTTAATACTGGCTTGTAACACTTTCAGAACTCTATCATTGTTGCCTGGTTTGAAGCCAGGTAAAACGTTAAAATCTATCGATCAACAGTTAGAACAGGAACACAATAGGATAGAAGCTGAATCCATTGTTCGAACGGGTGGTGCTTGCACAACATCATAGCGGAGAACACATTGGCCGAACCCCCCAGTCTAATAATGTGTAATCCTAGGCACATTCTCCCACGCGTACCAACAAATCTCGATAATTCTGCAAAAGCCCTATGCTAAGGTATAATTTAATGTTATTTGCTGTCAGCAGCGAATTAGTGTCATAGATTGACGATACATGAAAACAGTCAACACTGGCCAGCTCCTCTCCCATACCTCCATAGTCCCTCTTGCTCAACTGCAATACTCACACTTCCGATTTTCCATTCTCCCTCTCAAATTGTACATTAAAACTTGTCATATTATGAACATATCTCATAATGGGTCTTTTACCTTGAGTTCCCTTTATCAAATCCGGTTCATTACACAACACCAAATCCAAAATTGCCTTCTCGCTGGCACGCCTCATAATAGAGATGAGGATTTTTTTTATTTAGCCAGAGGGAGATGAATCTGTGCAATTAATTCTCACCTCCGTCTGTTGAGGTCATGTCATTTAGGTGTTTTTAAACCGAAGATTAACAACTGCTAGATTAGTATTTTAGTGTCAGTGCTTGATATAAAAGTAACTAAACTATTATTATTTTCGATATTTATTTGAACAGGAATTTGATTACGAGTGCCCTGGACCGGCCGCTAGGCATTATTGCTCATGGTTTATCTCCTGTAGCTGAATTTTCACGGAATTAGCTTAGCAGAATTATGCGAAAGTATAAAACGTAAAATGCTCAATCAAAAATGGGATATAAACCAAAAATCATGGAAATGTCCTTGTTGCTAATTTTCGACTTAAAATTTCGCACTGTTAACATCAATGTGTGAGGCTGGAACAAAATCAGGTACAATTAGCGTCATGGATCCATATAGCACGGCAGCAAGTTCTTCACCCCAAGTCGTACGTGCCGACCAAAATTCTCCAAATAAGCCAGTCCCGTTTTCCCGCGCTTGGTACGGATCCATATAAACTTCCATTATCCGCTTGCATGTCCAAGTAACTTTTGAATGACTTGTCCCAGCTATCTCCCCTGGCATTTCGTCCCACATACCCGACACCCTCTGAGTGAAATGGATACCACCTTCTTTTCCTATTAAATCCTCTCGCACGTCTCGCCCCACCTTAACCCTATTAGTGTTTATCATGCCCCGGACGAAATGTCACTATGTATTCACCTCACGTATTCCCTTCGTGATCTTATACATATCTATAACATCAGCCCCTCAGCTGCTGACCTCAATTGAAGAAAGTCCTAGTCAACCCAATATTTCGCTATTGCTCAAGCTCGAGTCCTGGCAATATGCAGGATCTCCACTCTTTCCAGATTAAACGGAACTAATAGATATCGAGGAAAAACGAAGCATTATTTTTATGGATCTCCACATATTGTATTTGGTATGTTACTCCGGAATATATGAAAGTAATGGATTGTGAATAATAAAGTTTGGGAATACTTGATGAACGGGATCATTGTAAAACAGGTTTTTGATTGACATGGCATTTTTTTGGCCGAACGTATGGATTATTTACTGCTAATTCGAAAAATTGCTTTCAGAAAATACTCTTACCCCTGTCTGACGATTGAATAGTTTGCGTGTCGCTGGGAAAATGGTGGAAACGTTCTACAGCATAACCAATGAGGCAGCTCTGAGAGACTCATGCTTTGCTGTGGTGCCGGTGAATATTGTAACGGGATAAATAGTTTTTGTCGTGCAGCACATAACTGTACCTTCCAGTATGGCAATAATACTATCGTTTCCAATATCAATAAATGATTTTTATATTTTCTATCTATTCAATTCTGGAAAATAACGTGCTTGTTTGCGGTGACATTTAATCGGGCCTCATATCTTTCACTTCCGAGTTTGTACATTCCATGTATTTTTGTACATGTCTGATTGACTTAACCAATCATGGACCATGATTGCACATCTTGAATGTGAATTATTATTTCCTTACCTTTATCGCTCTGCATTATCTTCATCTCCTCTGAATGGAAACATATATCTTTATGTTCAGTGGTATCGGGGAAAATGTGTAAAAGTGCGCAAATAACATTCGATTCCACGAAACGTGAGTGATGTAGAAAACAGAACTACCAGCTTGACGCATCATATGATGGTAACGCGAAATTAAACCTCCAAAATATCTCAAGATTTATTCCTAAATGGCACAGTGTTAGTGCTGCATAGTGATCATCAATAGTCCAAGGCTATACTAGTGTAGTAACTGAACTCCTTTTCCCAAGGAAATCATTCACGTTATTTATAGCTGCACCACTTGGTATATGGACAATAGACAATAGACAATAGGTGCAGGAGAAGGCCATTCGGCCCTTCGAGCCAGCACCACCATTCAATGTGATCATGGCTGACCATTTGCGATCAGTACCATGTTATATGAGCAAAGGTCTGCAATTAAAAGGTGGACGGAAAGTTTGAAGCTTGAAGCAGGACCAAATTATTCAAATAAACAGTTTGTGTGCTACAATGCGGACACATGTTTGGTCACCGTTAGTCTTGTAATTGTCTGCGAAAAGGAGAATGCGCCATCATTGCCTTTTAGATTATGAAAGACGAAGCCCAGAATCAGAGTGATCCAATCTGCGATATATTCTCGCCAGTCCAATTGAAATGTCTTTCTCTGGATTTTGGTTATGCTGGACGCATCGAAGAAGCTGTAGTCCGAACGCATTGTTCGGTTACGTTTAGAAATAACTAAACTTTGGATAAACATTGATGCGAATGTCACCTGACATGTACTATCCATTTCTTTAATTTAGGTTCAATTATGTTGTATGATTATATAAACTGAGATTGGAACTGCCTGAAGCGCAATTACGAGCAAAAGCTGTTACTCACAGTTCGGCGAAAGCATCGCTAAAAGTCCGGAAAATATCTCTACCCAAATGGAATTGTAATAATTGATCTACAGTGCTCAAGAGAACCAAGCACTTCGAATGCCTGAGGCAGTCAATACTAGATGTCGCCCACCAGGTCACCTGTTGTTGCTGCCCAACGTGCATCGATCGCATTTACGAAGTATCTTGCAACGAATTGATGTGCACCATAAATAACTGCTTCTCCTGTGACAACGCATCCTTTCCGAGGTCATTAATAGAAATATAAAATAATTTCCTTTTCACTTGCTTGGATTTAACCTTGTTGGATTTCACATTAACGAGGACGACACTAGCGCAGGCGTCTAGCTATATTTATACAATTCCCATATATTTATGTGTAATAATTTGCATGAGTAAGACATTATTATGTGGCAAATTAAATGGACGATGAAACTGCTGTAATAGTGTCATCTGCATTAGTAAATGCATCATCATCGATCAGCGAGTTTGTGATTATGATATAAGGGCATTTATTTGGAAAAAAAGTTCCTACATGACCGAATTGGGTACTTTGTCGTGACTATTTGGACAGTATCAGCACCGCTCGTTTTTTTTTTTTAATCGCCTTACCACAGGGTGCTGGAAACGATCGTTTAACTATAGTTACTGGCGCAGTGCAGAAAACAGCTGCTGGTCTTGGAGAAATTTCGCGTAAGTTGCCGTAGACTTAAAACACACAAGGTTGATATTGGGCATGGTATTTTCATACATTTAGATTGATCTTGCATCAGATGCATTAGGATTATCGCAGCTTTCTTTCGTGTTATTAATATTGACGACGATTTTTCTATCAATGTTAAAGCATCATATTGATAGTGAAAAAAATGGTTTAAATTATCTTTTCCTCAGGATTAACAATTTTAATATCATAGCGGAAAATGATGTTCACATAATTAAAATCCATGTCCAAAACAGAGAAATTGATTATGTTTTCAGATTAAACAGATATAACAGAGGTTGTTACATAGAAGTATTGTTTTAAAATGTCAAAGTTCTCTTAGAATGCTTGAAAACATGAGGAATTTATACTGTTAAATAGATGTAGAAACAGATGGAAACACACATTTCGCGATATATATCAACCATTTTGGATTTGGATGGACTATTTATGTCCTGCCATCTGTCCCAATAATTTGGATACATCACTACAACGGTAATGTATTTGGTGTGCCACAAATAAATTAAATTCATAATAAATTCATTCGTGGACAGAACATTCTGACGTTATTATGTTAATAACACATAACCAGCGCCCGAGTTTTACTCAGCAAGGAGTGGTGAAACTTGGCCACCAAATCCATATATGCCTTCTACCGATTGGCTCGGAATTAATCAAGGCAAGTCTGCAGAGGTGATTAAAAGGAACATGCACGTGAAATTGTAACAAATTCCTATGAGTAAATATCACCACCAACTTGTCCTGGGCCGCCCATATTGAAGCAATGGCCAAGAAAACACACCAAAGCCTCGACTTCTTTAGAAGGCTTGGGAGGTTCGGCATGTCCCAAACAACTCTTACCAACTTCCAAAGTTATGCCGCAGAAAACATATTATCGGGGTGAATCAGAGCTTGGTTTGGAAACAGCTCCATCCAAAAGCACATAAATTGCAGAGAATTTATCAAGTAACCTCCCTTCTATTGACTCAATTTACCTCATGCTGTCTTGGCAAAGCCACCAGCATAATCAAGGATGAGTCGCATCCTAGCCACTCCTCATCTCTCGCATCAGGAAAGATGCATAGAAATGTGAAAACTCACACGTTAGTTTCAAGACAGTTTCTTGCCAGCTGCTATCAGACAAAACACTAGAGAACATTCCTGAACAACTATCTGCCCCATTGGAAATCCCCGAGCAATCCCTGATCGGACTTTAATGGACTTTATCTTGCACGACATTTATTCACGTTACTTCCTTTATCATGTATCTGCACACAATGGATAGTTCGATTGTAATCGTGTATTGTTTTTTCACTGAATGCTTAGCAAGCAACACAAGCTTTTCACTGTACCTCGGTACACGTGACAATAAACTAAACTCAAACTCAAACTAAAAATATGCAACTCAGGGCGGGACGGCGATGAGATAACTAAGTCGCCGTTTCGTGCGTTGTTACATCCTGGTAACTGCAGAGTTGAATAGTACAAAACTGAAACCTTTAACAAGATTTTATCCCGATACAAAACCTTGCAAGAAGGAAAAACAACTGGATTCAAAGGAAAAATGCAGCACCTACACCAGAAGATGTATAATTCTGATTCTCGTACTCTGGAAATAAAGGGAAGACTAAGCCCTGACCCAGACTGACTTCAACCTTTCGTTAGATATAGAATTCTGTGTATCATTGGCTGTTTGTGTTATGTCTGTACCGTTAAGAGACCGAATAAATATAGCTATTCCTTTCACCTGTTTCCATAAGTGTACATTATATCCAATAATGGTGTGATATCTCCCGAAAAGACTAAATCGGGCACACATTTGGTATGCAAATCGAATATAACAGAATAAATGAATAAAATTTTTTTTTGGCACTTTACAGAGACTGAAACGATATGCGTTCAACATTGTCGTTTGAGGAAGAACGGTCGCTTCAATAAACCTATGAAAAAACATATCTCGAGTCGAACACTAAAGGTTTGGAAAAGTCAATTACATTTATGACAGTGTCATTGCTGTGCATTTGAAGAGCACTCGGTTGAATTATATTGATTGCTTGCTCTGTCTTAAGTCAAATGTAGAAAATGAATGAAGTTAGGGATCGTATAAGATGCGAAGATCACTAAACAGAAGAAGAAAATCAGCCTTAGAAGTACATAAACAATACACATTAAATGATAAATAGGAGTGTCAAATTTCAGCGTAATTTACAGAGGTTGAAGGTTTTTACAGATACGTGAGTATAATGAGAATAGGGAAATCAAATGTAATTCATGAAGAGTCAGTAGCAGGGGAAATTATAATTGGGAAATAAAACAGTAGCACACAAATTAAACCACGCACTGTTTCACAATGCACTGCTTCGCATAAATAAGTAGTCCATACTGGTGAATTAGTGTTCAGCCAGGGGTGGGCGAACTGAAACTACTATTGGTTTGGATATGGTATTTGTTTAATTCAAAGGGTGGAAAGACGGTAAATCTCAGCGAATCTAAGAACCCACAAATAGTTAAAATTCAAATTTCAATGGTTAAATGAGAAACGGGCGTGCAAACGATTCTGGGGTCTCAGTAATTGGACTGGAGTTCAATTTTTAACAATGGTTTATAATCTCTTCCTTGTAAATGTCAAAATGGAAATATTAGTCTGCGTTTTGCACTGTATTCTGATTAGATGTTGGTGATTACCATTGCGTTGAAGCTGTTTTTCAAATCCTATTAACATAAGCAACGAAGTGTTAAAAGTTCACGGCAAAAAACATAACGGCTCAAAAATAAACCACAGAACAAAGTCACAAACTACCTTCTTGACATAGTTCGAATTTCATCTCTGATGGAAATAACGACGATCATATCAAGATCAATAGAATACATTTACACTGCTATCGCTGCCTTTCCGTAACTATATCATATCGTATCAATTACACATGTTTTCATCATTCATCAGGGATGTGTTGTGGCGTGACGAACATCATCGTAATTGTAGAATACATCGACGTGAGCAACCTTTTGAAGCGCAAGAATTAATGGTAACCCTGCTTCTTCTAAGTACACTAATGAAGAAATGTTGAAGTTACATCCTGCGAAAAAATTAACGAGTATATGAACAACCACAGCTACATATGGTTTACGTGCTTTTGGAGATGGTGTTATCAGCAGAAATATTTCACTGGATACATGTGTTAAAGACAGCGATTCTCGATTTCAGATGGTATGACTATGCTGCAAGGTGAGATATAAGGAGCTGTTTTATACTCCGACTGCAAAACAAACATTTGTGCATGGTGTAGCGAATAGTAAATATTGTAAATAGTGAATATCTATTTAGATTTGCTGTAGTTTGTTCACAATTTTGCACCACGGAAACGATAGATACATAATATAAGTACAAGAAGGCGAAAAGGGGATTCGGAGAACTCCTCGTGAATCAAAGCGGCCATCTCTGTGTGGAGCCAAAAGAGATGGGATAGTCTTCATTTAGTAAGTCTCCTCGATATTTACCGTGATGACAGAAATGAGAACCGGGGAACTTGGGGCAGTCAGTTGAAGCGTCTTGTGGACAGTTTGTATTTCGGTAGACAAGGTTTTAAAGTCCTAACGCGCATGAGGGTAGACACATCTCCCGGGCCTAACCAGATATATCTGAGGGCACAGTGGGAAGTTAAAGGGGAAATTACAGGTGCCCTGCCTTATCTTTATGGTTCTTCATTAACCACGGGTGAGGTACCGGAAGACCGGAAGATGGGCAAATGTCGTGACTCTATTTAAGAAGGGCTGCAGCGAAAGACCTGGGAAATAATAGCTAGTGAGTTTAACATCTGTGGTCTGAAATTGAACACAGATTATAATGAGGGATCAGATGCTCGTGTGTTTAGTTAGACAATTGCTGATTAGCAAAAGCCAACACGGCAAAAGCCAACAGTGGAAGGTCGTGCCTCAAGAAACTGATGAATTTTTTGAAGATGTGACTAAAAGGAGTGATAGGAGCAGAGCCGTAAACGATTTATCTATAGATTTTAGCAAGGCATTTGACGTGGTTCCACATGGTAGTCTGCTCTGGAAGGAGAGATCGCACGGGATCCAAGAAAAGCTAATCAACTGATTAGAAATTTGGTGTTACTGAATAAAGCAGCGTGTGATAGTGGAAGGTTCTTCGGACTTGAGGTCTGTGGCTAGTGGTATGGCTCAGGTTTCATGCTTGGCGTATCGCTGTGGGTCATCTCCATCAAGGATTTGGATGAGAACGTATGAGGTTTGGTTTGTAAGCTTGCAGATGACAAAAAAGAGGGTGGTGTTTAAATACCGAAAATGGTTATCAAAAATTGCTGGACGATGTCGATTGGTTGGGCAGGAGGGCAGATTAATAGTTAATGGAGTTTAATATAGATAAGTGTGAGGTTGTTTCATTTGAGGAGGTTTAACAAGGGCATGGCCTACGCATCTAGTGTAGACCTCTGGGGTGTTAGGGCGCAGAGAAATTTAGGAGTGGATGTCCCTAGTTCCTTGAAACTCGCGCCACCTGTAGAAATGGCAGTCATTGCGGATTTCGGCTCATCGGCTGTATTTACTCAATGTGTTGCGTATAGAGGTTGGGAGCTTATGTTACAGTTGTAGAAGACGTTGTTGAGGTCGCATCTGATGTGATATGCACTGTACTGGTCACCTTTTGTACAAAAAGTATTAAAAACTGCAAAGGTTGCAGAAAATGTTTACGGGGATGTTGCGAGGACACGGGACCATGAGTTAAGGGGAGAGGACTTTATTCCTTGGAACACGTGGATGAGAAAATATATACTCGAGGTGCATAGGCCATGATAGAAATGGATATGGTAAATGCAATGTGTATTTTACCATAATAAGGGAATCAAGAACCAGAGAGCAGCGGTTTACGCTGAGTGGGGAAATAGTTTAATATGAAACTTAAGGGCAATGTTTTTGCACAAATGATGGTAGGTATATGGATGAAGCAAACTGAGGAGGTAGTCTAAGTAGGTACGATCGCAACATTTAATAAATATTTGGACAGGCATATGGAGAGCGAATGTTTAGCGGGATCAAGTCCACACGCAGCTAACGGTCATGTTGGCTCACGTGGGGTTGGGCTGAGTGGCCTGTCTCCACGCTGAATAACTGTACGACTGTGGCATAATCTGTTGCATATTGCCATTGGGCGTAAGTTATGGTTGTTGTGAACTAAAATAAACAAAAGTAATGGAACACAGAGCAAGTGATAATTGTTCTGTTTCTCATTCTGCGAACGTTGCAAAACATATCATATGTGTCAGGCGTTTATTTCTTATATTTGTTTTGCTTTCTTAACAATCGCACGCATTACGTTTAGTTTACCTGGTTTATTTCGCTACTCATTTATCATTTACCTGCCTGTCTGTATTACGACCTATCTGTCAATCTTGCTGCAAACGTGCAAACCAGCCTGTC
>NC_135976.1:21254064-21292207 GCF_053455715.1 Rhinoraja longicauda | reverse complement strand
CCTGAAATCCCTTCATTAAAATATTATGCTGAAACGGCAATCGTCAGAAAACTAACGCTCGTTCTTGTGCGCCAGTTATGGGTATTGGTTACTGCTGTTGCACACTCGAAATGCATGTTGCGTGAATGGCGTCGTTTTGTCCATACACGCAGCTCCAGAGTCAACCTCTTTGAGCAGCAAGATTATCTCCTGGGTCAGAAGCTGGTGAGGGCATAAAGTGTGGGATGGTATAATTGTGAACCGCATCTCTCTTGCACTTCTGTGATACCATCATAGCACCCAGGTCTTTTGCTTTACTAATACCTCAGCGAGATAACAACAGATTACGAATTATACCGGAGATTGATGGCAGCAATTTCCTCGCTAATTTTGCTTTGGTTTATTGGTGAAGTCTGGACCATATGGCAGAATTCGTACAATGTTTCCGCCTTTCTTAGAACTCCAGCAACGTCAACCATATATGAGGTCTCTTTCGTTTGTAAACTACATTCTTTTATGAAACACAAATACCGCCGTCATAATTGCCTCAGATACTTTCTGGTTACTACTCACCTGCGCACCCTACATAAATAGATCTAGACATTTAGCTTCACTAATTTCATCGATAAATATGCCGTGGTCACATGATTATTTAAAATATTAACGAGAACTACCCACGACTCCTTCGGCATTTCATCAATATCTCTATATGTACTTCAGTTTCATATTCTCGATCATAGAAATTCCCGACCATAGAAAATAAAAGTATGTATACTTATTTGGTTGTTATGTCATTATAAGCGGTGCGAATATTTTTCAATGAACGCCATGTGTAAAATCACATGTAGCACATTGCACTTT
Source organism: Rhinoraja longicauda (assembly GCF_053455715.1). NCBI lineage: Eukaryota > Metazoa > Chordata > Chondrichthyes > Rajiformes > Arhynchobatidae > Rhinoraja > Rhinoraja longicauda. The sequence continues at coordinate 21,291,367 of NC_135976.1, read as the reverse complement.
CCTTTAATTATAAAAGCTTGAAATATTATACTCTGCGCAGACTTCCCTTTTTGTTAGACAACGGTGCAACTTAAATTCATCTCCATTTGACACGAACGAAAGTTGGTTTAATACTCACCTGTATCTTGAAGAGTATTTTTCAAATTAACCAAATCTAAAAATAGAGAAAACGTTACATGTGTCGGTGGCTGGATGTTAGGTTTGTTACTGAGCTGCAAGGCTTTTTGTTACATTGCCCATTCCTGTTACCGTCGGCATTTCACGGGATAGAGACATTGCATTAAATATAACGCCTTTTGAATCAAATAAGCCAGGCATGGCATTATGAGGGATGTTGCTCAAAGAGTACATTTGGTGCACGCTTTAAATCCCGAGATTCTTGGCAGTTTCCAGGTCTTCTTCTGGCTGACGTTCTCCTGTTCTGTAATTTTCTGGTTAATAGGTATGATGATTGGAGCCGGACACGTGTACCAGCATCAACAGAAGGGATCAATAAAATAATAAATTCTAACCTCTGTATTCATGTGATGCGTGCAGCACACCAATTGTTGACGTGGGTATGATTTTAATCGATTTGAAAAATAAACAGATTTGGATATATATTTCATGGTGTTGCACAACATGAGAGAAAATGAGTTGGGCCTCGATCACCCAGCAACTCTACATAATGTGTACTATTGCCCAATCATTTCTTATATATAATGTCAAATATTCATACAACACTGTACCAGGTCCGTTGGCTTAACTTGTCCAATCCAAACAAATGTCTCCAGAAGCTCGTCTTATAATCCCACAAGTCGATCGAAAGCTTTGCTATCCATGCATTTGACAATGCCAATCATTTTTTTAAATTATGGTACTTTTTTAACCAGTTCCGGCCAAGCATTTCCCATATACATGTTATACTTCTTATGAGAAAAATGTCGCTCATAATACAATAAAAAGATCCTCTCAACATAAAAGGTTGGTTGCTGGTCGCAGGGAAAAAGAGTGAGCCTTCACCACTACTATATCATTCCTAACTTTATAAACCTAGATACGTTTACTAGATACTCTTCTCCGCTCAACGGAATACAGTCCGAGTCAGCCGAACATCACCCTATAATACATCCCCAGGAGATTGGGGAGCAGAATTAGAGCACATGGTATTGAGGGTAGGAGTTCACATGGATAGAAAATTGGTTGGCAAACAGGAAGCAAAGAGTAGGAGTAAACGGGTCCTTTTCAGAATGGCAGGCAGTGGCGAGTGCAGTGACGCAAGGCTCGGTGTCGGGGCCGGAACTTTTTAACCTATATTTTAATGAAGGAATTAGAAGTAACACTAGCAAATCTGCGGATGACACAAAGCTGGGTGGCAGTGTGAACTGCGAAGAGGATGTTTCGAGGTTGCAGGGTGACCTGGGCAGATTGAGTGAGTGGGCAGAAGCGTGGCAGATGCAGTATAATATAGATAAATGTGACTTTATCCACTTTGGCCGCAAAAACAAGAAGGCAGATTATTATCTCAATGGTGTCAGGTTAGGTAAGGGGGAAGTGCAGCGAGACCTAGGTGTCCTTGTACACCAGTCACTGAAAGTTGGCGTGCAGGTAGAGCAGGCAGTGAAGAAATCTAATGGAATGTTAGCCTTCAGAACGAGAGGACGTATAGGAGTAAAGAGGTTCTTCTGCAGTTGTATAGGGCTCTTGTAAGACCACATCTGGGGTATTGTGTACAGTTGTGGTCTCTTAATTTGAGGAAGGACATCCTTGTAATTGAGGCAGTGCAGCGTAGGTTCCCGTAATTTTAATCTGCCAGTCTATCCTTGCCAATTCCCGTCTCATACCTTCAAATTCTCCCTTGTTCAAGTTCAGGACCCCGTCTCTGTATTAACCATGTCACTCTCCATCCTAATGCAGAACTCTACCACATTATGATCACTGTTGCCCATGGGGCCTTGTACAACAACTCAAGGGGCCTTGCACATCAATAATTCTTAATTGACTTCACACGATACGATACGATACGATACGATACAATACGATAAAACTTTATTTAAACCCGGAGGAAAATTGGTTTGTCGACACCCACAAAACGCAAGGTACACAAAAATTTAAATTAAAAGTGAGAACAAAAATAAAAAAAGACAACGGACTATTGCTTGGCTGCCGTGTGCACAGCGACTTCGCCTGAACAAACACAAACTTTTCCCTGGGCAGAGGATTCTATATTCAAGTGCCCCCGCTCCCCCAGACCGGCTCCCCTTTGTTCCCCCATAGTCCCTCACGGCGGTCCCCACGCGCCGGTCCGCATTGTTCTTCGCGACTGTCCCCCCACGCCGAGTCCTCCATTGTTCTTCACGGAGGTCCCCGCACGCCGGGTCCCCATTGTCTTCCCCCCCCCCTCACGACCGCGAGATACACCACCGCCGAAGCTCCCGTTGCCGCCGAGGCCCACGTTGCCGCCCAGGTTCCCGTTGCCACCGACGCCCACTGCCGTTGAGGCTCCCGCTACTGCCGCCGAGTCTCCCGATCCGGCGAGCTGAGGCTCTTTCGGCCTAGCCAGGCCCCATCGCCCGGCTTCACCGCAGTCCCCTGTGAGGTTTATGGGGCGAATTGGGCCTGCCGGTACGTGTTCCGGTCTTCGATCGTCGTTCTGGTCGTCGGCGATGTGGTTGTTCGGCGGGTGGACCGGGGCCGCGCGGCTCCCCGTTACACACGCGCGCGGCTGCCCTGGAAACTCCCACCACGCGCACGGCTGCCCTGGACAGTCTCCTGTATCACATAATACTGCTCAAGTAGGAAAGATAAACATAGGCGATTGCAAACCAGGCTGGAAGTGATGAAACTGAGCAATAAAACGGAAAACACTTCATTACCCCAAGTTGTGTAACAAATGAGAGAATGTTTTTCCAAATAAAAGAGCACAGCAGGTTAATCTAGGGAAGAGATTTGGGATGAAAGATGATAAATAACCTTTGATCTCTGATTAATTATTACAAAAATGTGAGATCTGCATGAAACAATTGTATCACGTGGTTTAAATGTGTGTTAGTGCTCTGAATGATTGAAAAAGTTAGGGTTCTCTGAATGGTTTCGAGAATGTAACGTTAAGGCAACATACGAGACCGCCGTCTCCTATATTTCCTTTGTCTCTTGCCCCGACTTGGGCTGTAATTAAAAGGCTTACTTGCAGGCCACATTCAGGATGCATGTCAAACATACGACTACCTCTTAACCACGCTGTTGTGAGCAGAGAACTGCACAGGACGACTATCAAAATGTGGCGACTAATCCGGTGAGCACGCTTAATGTTGCAGTACCAGCCTAGTCCCAGAGGAGTAAAATCCATATTGCTCTCAGGCATCCGTAGGTTTTGATTCTAAAAGAACATATTAGAGGAAAAAGAAAGCGTGGTGACTGACGAGAAAGATCCTTCACCGGTTATGGCGTTTATGCAATCGGGACGAAATAAGCCCAGCGCGAGACGTGGACACAAACGCTTTCCTGTATCGGTCTAGGGCCCTTACCCCCCCCACTCAATCCCCCTTGTACCACCCCTCCTCCCCCCACTCCATCGCTCCCCCATCCCACACCCACTTCCCTCTCCACGCCCCACCCCGACTCCCCCCCAACTTCCCATCCCCATTCCCCTCCCCCACACCCCCACCCACCCTCTCCCCCATCCCCACTCCCCTCAGCCCGACACGCCTCCCCCCCACCCACTCCCACATCCCCCTCCCCCTACCCCCACTCCCCTCCTCTAACCAACCCCCCACACACCCACTACCCCTCACCCCCACCCGTCCCTCAATCCGGGCATCAGTCAGAGCCGCCACATTGCCCTCCTCTGCAAGAGATTAACATATATTGAAAGATCCGCAATATAAAATGTTATATTTTTACATTTAATATATTGTAAGTATTATCGTTATTATATTGTAGGTGTGTGTGTGTGTGTGCTTGTGTGCTTGAGTGTGTGTGTGTGTGTGTGTGTGTGTGTGTGTGTGTGTGTGTGTGTGTGTGTGTGTGTGTGTGTGTGTGTGTGTGTGTGTGTGTGTGTGTGTGTGTGTGTGTGTGTGTGTGTGTGTGTGTGTGTGTGTGTGTGTGTGTGTGTGTGTGTGTGTGTGTGTGTTTGTGTGTGTGTGTGTGTGTGTGTGTGTATGATTGTCCGGGGAATTAGGACTACACCTCCCGGCGGGCAGCGCGGCGGTGGGAGGCGCGCACAAGAAGGCGGAGCGGTGAAGGAGCAGAAGAAGGTGAACGCCCGCCATTTTTTTTGGAGTCGTCGAAGCGGGCGCTGCAGGAGACGTGGGAGGAGGAGAGGAAACTGCGCGCTGGGGGTTTTAGTCCGGTGATGGACCGGGGCACTGAGTCCAGGCGGGAGGGGGGACTCCACGACGCCGTCGGTTGAAGTGGGCGCTGGAGGAGACGGAGGGGAACGGTGACCATCTTCCTCCTGCTCGGAATCTCCCCCGGGGCCGGGTAGCGAGCGAGGGGAGAACGGAAAGGGGAGAGGGAAGCACTCACCCCGGCCCCGGTCCTGTAAATGCGGCATCGAGCGGGAGATCGTAGCCAATCAATGGACCCCACATGGGGGTAAGCGGCAGGAGCAAATCAAGATGCCCCGACATCGGAGCAGGACCAATTGGGCATCCAGCGTGTGGTCGGAGCTGAAGACAAAATGGCAACCCTTCCCCAAGTGCACACGCGCCGGATCTGAAGACAACATGGCGACCGCGCCCCTACCCCCCCCCCCCCACCCCCCTGAAGACAAAATGGCAACCCTACCCCAATTGCGCATGCGCTGATCCGGCGGATATCCGTTGGCCCTAAAGCTCTCCTGCATTGGTGTAGCACCATCCCCTCCACGACCATCTCCCCCTTCCACTCACCCCATTCACCCACTCCATCCCCCTCAACCTCCCGTTTCACCCCCGCCCCATTCCTACCACCCCCTCCCCTCAACCCCCCATATACCCCCTCCAGTCGTAGGGGCTCTCCGGCACCCCCCCCCCCCACTCACCCACTCAACCCCCCTCCTCCCCCGCTCTATCCCCCTCCACCCCCCCCCCCCCACTCACCCACTCTCCCCCCGACTCACACACCCCCTCACCCACTCAATCCCACTCCCTCCCCCTCTCCCACTCCATCACCCCTCCCCCATTCACCCACGCACCCACACCATCGCCCCTTACCACCCCACTCCATCCCCCTCACCCACTCTACTCCCACACGCCCCCCACATCCATTCCATTCACCCTCCCCTTCCCCCCTAATTACACCCTCCCCCTCCACTCCCCCTCCCTTTCCCCCCCACTGTATCCCACCCCCTCCACTCGCTCTCCCCTCCCCTCCTCTCCCCTCCTCTCCCGCTCCCCTCCTCCCCACACTCCCCTCCTCCCACCCCACTCACCCCTCCTCCCCTCCCCCCAATGCCCACATCCCCGCGCCCCAATACCCCTCACCGCCCCCCTCCCCCTTCCCCCCACTGCCCCTCACCCTGCCCCTACCCTCACCCCACTGCCCCACTCCCCCCACTCCCACTCCAACCCTATCCTTCTCCCCATCCCCCTCACCCACGCTATCCCCATCCCCTCCTCCCAGCCCCCCACCCCCCTCCCCTCCACTCACCCGCTCCACCGCCCCCCACTCATCCACTCTCCCACACGCACCCACTCCAACCCCCTCCCTCACCCACTCCATCCCCTCTCCCTCCTCCTCACTTTCCCCACTCAATTCCCCCCAACCCATCCCCCATGCTCCCCACTCAATCCCCCCACTACACACACCCCCGCCCCCGTTCACCCGATCAATCCCCCTCTCCCTCACACAATCCGTGCCCTTATCCCACTCACCCACTCCATCCCCGTCGCTCACCCACTCCACGAGCCTTCCTCGTCCCCCTCTCCCCTAACGCCTCGTCACGCCCCCCTCCCCATTGTCCACCACTGCCGTTACTCGGGCGGGTCCCGCCACCCCCCACCCCCGCCCACATCGCCGAGCTGTGAACTGGTCTTTTCAACTGTTTTTTTTCAATGGAAATGTCTTCTCCGGGTTTAACTTTTTTTACGGCATTTTTTAAAAGTCTAATCTGTGAAGCAATCAGGGTTTTTTAACGGGTTGTTTTTAATGGAAATTGATATCCCCACTCACACATCCCATCACTTCTCAACAACTGCGGAGGCGCGGACTCATTGGCGATCCGCCGGCTCGGGCTCATCAATCCTACCGATGCATGCACCCGTTTGCGGGCGGGGAGCGTCCCCCGGATCCTGGCCCGTGCGTTCAGCGCTGTTCATCGGCGAGCAACGGGGAACAACGGAGAGCGGGAATGCAGCGCTGATCGACGGCGGCGATGGCCATCTTGTTAGACCTTCTGCCACCGCCTCTGGCGCCGCGCTGCACCACGGGAGGAAGGTGAGGTGCGAGGCATGCCGCGACGGTCGACGGTCCTACGGGGGGCGGGCACATTTCTTAAAGTCGTGCGGGTTCCATTGTGACGACACACGCTGAAGACGGGAGGGGGGAGAGCTCATCTCTTAAAATCGTGTGGGTCCCATTGTGACGTCACACGCTGAGGACGTGGGGGGGGGGAAGAGCTCATCACTTAAAGTAGTGTGGGTCCCATTGTGACGTCACACGTTGAAGTCCTTTAAGAAATCGGTTAGAAATTTATTTCACTTTTAACTGTTTGCTACGCCCTTTGGAGCCGAACATTATCCTTGTCCCATTGGACCATTCACAATATTTAGGTATGAGACCAGTGTAATTGACGTATAACCATAACATGATACTGTTAATAAACGAATTGAATAGAAAAGCGGAGAGGAACACTTCAGTTACAACGTGTTGCCACCACATTAGGAATTTTTTGTACTATATAGTATTCCTTACTTAAGCAATTATTCGACCTCAAAGTAATCGGTTCTGGGAGAAGTTGTCCCGGAATAACAAGTTGAATTTGGAAGATTTCTTGTGGAGGCAGTTATGGTAGGCTACATCGCTTTTGTACAACGTAGTGTGTTAAATTAAAGAAAATACTGAATTGATGTGGGATTGCTGGTGCCCGATTCCCAAAAAGGTTGAAAGTTCAATGAGTAGTAAGGAAGGCAAATGCAATATTATCATTTATTTCGAGAGGATAACATAAAAACAGAGATGTAATGCTCAGGTTTTATAAGTCACGAATCAGACCGCATTTGGAGTATTGCGAGCAGTCTTAGGCCCCATAACCGAGGATAGGCTGGCATTGGAGAGGGTCTAGTGCAGGTTTACGATAATGATCCCGGGAATGTGACATATGCCATTATGATAATGATCCCGGGAATGTAACGTATGACAAACTCTTGGCTGTGGGTCTATACTCGCTGGAGAACAGGATGAGAGGGCGTACATCATTGTAACTTTGAATAGTGAATGGCCTGTGGGCAATAGCAAAGCCTCAGAATAAAGGACCTACCACGAAAAAGGAGATAATGGGAATGTCTTTGGTCAGAAGGTGGTAAGGCTATGGAATGTATTGCCACAGACGGCTGTGAAGGTCAAGTCATTGGGTAATTTTAAAGCGGAAATTGATAGGTTATTGCTTTGTAAAGGAATCAAAGGATGTCGGGAGGAGAATGTGTTTGAGATGCAAAGGTATATCAGCCATGATTGAAAGGCTGAGTGGATTCGATGGATCGAAAAGCCCAATTCTGGGAATTATGAAACTATGAATTGCCATGATGTGGAAATATTGTTTTCCAGATGGGGCGATATAGGTATGCGTATCGATATTTAACCATGTAAATTTTGAGGCAGTGTTGGGAGGATAAAGCTTACCTGTATAGCATTATCGTCAAGAGACATTGCAAGCAGTAACTTTTGAATTTTTCTTGCAGAGAAATTGGTGATTACATGTTATCGCAGTTATGAACGTATGCGCAGAGAAGGCAACAATAATAACGGCCATCCAGATGGAAGAGTGAACTTCTGGTGCAAACTGGGCTATTTGTCGTGTTAACCAGCATGTGTATATATTCGTGTATAATTTAATGTGGGGTAAGAATCAATTTCTTGCAAATGTGTTCTCTTTTTCCCGTCAATCAACAGCGACAGCAAATCAATGCGAAGAATGGGAAATCGTTAGCAAATGTGACATAGCAATTATGGCACATCCATTTTCTTTATGTGTTCAGTGCAAAATGGCTGACAACCAATTGACGGAGCACTAAAGTTCCGATCAGAACGTGAAATTTTAATGAGTGACAAGAATTTGAGATTAGAATTTTATACTCAGACAAGGGAAGTTAATACTGGTGATAAAAAGGCCCTTTAGGGTACATGGTCTATCCCGTATTTGAGGTTGTTCATCTCGGAAAAGTAAACATGGGAACGAAGAGACATTTCACCGCTTAGAACATCTCACAGCCATGTGAAATTAAATCCAGATAGCGTCTGCTTCCATGCGGACAATGCAATTAATGTATTGCACATCTTTTGAAAAGGTATATAAAGAAAGAGTACCATATTTGTTTTCAGCATATGGAATATGCGCAAGTACCTCAACACATAGATATTATATGAATATGCGCAAGTACGTGAACACATCGATATTATATAAGATAACGATGTCACGAAAAGAAACGACCACCGTCGTTAACCCTTTGACGTCAATGGACGCTTCATTCAGAGAAATGGAATAGCTACTGGATTGCTAGAGAAAATATGCTTTAATTCAGAGACAGAACGGTACCAAATACAATTATGTTCAGAGACAAAGCGAAAGGCGCTGAATTCTATTCTGCACCACAGTGTGCTAGCGCAGCCGTCCTTAAAATAAAACGTCTGCCACACTTATTATATTGAACCTTCAGCATAGATTTCGTATGATCTAGTATACTGTTATCAATCAGATTTCTGCGAATTTTACACCATTCTACATGATTCCATTGCCAAAACGTTTACCTAAGTTGTTTTCAAGAAGTCTTTGCTCTGTAACACGGTGAAAAAAGCAGAATGGCAATTAGACAATCACGAGTGGTATCTAATGGAGCCACACAATCATTCTTTCCTTCTAGCACTGACGAACAATGACTATACCTTCAAGCTCACTGCCGTTACTCCTTTCTCTGGAAGCGTGCTCCGAATTTAAGAACTCGAGCACCAAGAAATGTCAATAGATTTTTTGCTCTGAGAACAAACAAAAAACGGTTTTCCGTAGATCACAAGTTAGATTCACTCTGAAGCCAACTGGTATTTATCTGACGTTGCTAAATGAATAGAGTTCATGTCCTTCGAACATTGTTGTTGGATTTGCAGCAGACAACTCTTTCACAATCTGCCAGAATGGAAAATATTTCGCACAAATACTGAGGGGCGACATTGATTTCATGTTACGTACTTAGGTTGTATATAGTTATAGAGGATGCATAATGAGGAATCCCAGAATCGGCCATTTCCATCACGTATTTGTATCATGCACCCGACAATAAGATTTCTAAAATAAATCTAGCGAACTTATGTTCACACTGTGTATAATTATATTACGCGCAGAAATAGATAATTGTCCGATTCAGTTAAGCTGTTTTTGAGAAAGTCATGAAGAATAAGAATGTTCTCCTTTAGCAAAATGTCTTCAGTAGTTATATGATACAGGTACATAATGTCATTATTATTTGGGGAAGTTCAAATCGTGGGGTAGACATAAGCAGAAGGTGAAAGAAACATATTCACGGTTACATTAATGATACTTCAGGCTGTGAGGAAAAGGAAAAAAATGTTTATGTATGGGGTAGTTCCGTCCTGGAATTCAATCTGTGTACGTGTGGTGACAAAAGAGAGAACCTTGGCGATCAATAGAAATTGAATTGTCAGCCATGTTTTAGGTGAAAAGCGGGAACTGGAATTGCTAACATATTTAAAACAGCCATTCCCGTAGACGCTTTTGACTCAACAAGCTATCATTGTGTACATCAATCTCTGAATTCATTATATCCAAACAGTTCTTAACAATCCTGACCTGTTCGTTTCAGTTCGTTTTTCATTTTCTGCATATCTATCAAGCAAATAACATAAATAATCCGCACTACTTTACGAATAATCAATGCACGATAATTTTATTTCACGTATTTGAAATTAACAAAGACTTCCATTAATATACGAATGCTGAAGTAGTTTATTTAAATCACGTTTTGTCTTTCCGATAATAAGATGACTTCATACACGGCATTAATTTACGCGTAAAAAGAGAGTTGGCAGAGCAATGTGAACTCCATCGCAAACCGATATACTGTAAATTTGCCTTATTGAGAGCTAGCAGTTTAGTTGCCTAGGATCTCAGCTATGGCCGGAAAGTACAATAACATTCCGCGGTGTAAGTTGCACCTCTGGTATCTCCAAAAATAATAAACATTAACGTGTTTACATGCTCAGTTAAAAATGACGTCCATGCATATTGTTTTCTGTTTTTGTGCTTATCAACCACCTCAATTAAATGTTCGTTAAAGGTAGGCGGGAGGGGGGGCAGAGGGCTGAGGGCAGAGGGCAGACAAGTTTACCTTGTGTATGAGTCAGATTTTCAGTCGGTTACATAAAATAAATAATTATTTGCAAACTTACCTCCCAATTGATCAATCAGCATTCTTACTGCAATAAGTAGTCAAGTCAAGTCAAGTCAATTTTATTTGTATAGCACATTTAAAAACAACCCACGTTGACCAAAATGATGTACATCAGTTCAGGTACTAAGAACGAACATACAATGGCACACAAACCTAACAGCACATACTTAAACAGTCCACAGCGCCCCCTCAGAGGGCCTCAAACGCTAAGGAGTAGAAATAGGTTTTGAGCCTGGACTTAATGGAGTCGATGGAGGGGGAAGTACTGATAGGGAGATGGATGCTGTTCCACAGTCTAGGAGCTGCAACCGCAAAGCGCGGCCACCCCGAGCGTAAGCCTTAAGATAGTCAGTAGCCCCAAGTCGGCCGACCTGCGGGACCTGGAGATAGAGTGGTGGGTTAGAAGATTTTTATATAGGGGGGCAAGCCCGTTTAGTGCTTTGTATGCGAATAGGAGGACCTTAAATTTGATTCTGTACTGTACTGCCAGCCAATGGAGAGAGGCCAGAATCGGGGTGATGTGATCCCTTTTCGAGTACCCGTCAGGATTCTACGGCGGTTTGGACCAATTGCAGGCGGGACAGGGATGATTGGCTGATCCCAGTGTAGAAGGAACTGCAGTAGTCCAGGAGGGAGGAACTGAATGCGTGGATGATTTTTTCAATGTCGTCAAATTGGAGGAATGTTTTTTTTTAGCTATGGTACGAAGCTGGAAGAAGCTGGCTTTTACCCCTACGTTGACTTGCTTGTCAAACTTTAATGCAAAGTCAAATATCACGCCAAGGTTTTTGTCATGCGGTTTGACTAGGGAGGATAGGCTTCCAAGGCTGCCTGTTATCATTTTGATGGAGTCGGGGGGGGGGGGGAATAGGATGACTTCAGATTTGCTCTCGCTTAGTTGAAGGAAGTTCTGTGCCATCCAACATTTTATGTCCTCAAAGCAGTGCATGAGGCTGATTAAATTTGACCGGTTGTTGGGTTTCAGGGGGAGATAAAGTAGATGAATATATATATATTTCTCGTAAATGGTGCATGCTATCACAACAAGTTCAACCAAAAATGTAAATTGCCGTTAACCATGTCCACGTTTCATACTCGTATTCGTTTTATAGACCGGAGATTATTTGGCAGACGCAGCACATCCAGCAGGCGAGTGGGTCAATTCCGTTATGCCTTAGGCTGAGGGGAAAGATCGACCCCGTGTCATATGGTGCATCACACCACGTCGACGGAGAATATTGTATTCCGCTTCTTGCAGACCATCACTACCCTTTGATTGCTAATCATGGAAACCATACGTTTGAACCGACATGGAAGAAAAGAAGGACTCGCATTTAACTCTGCTCGTACTGTGTTAACGGCTCTCAGCACGTGCGCGTCCGTCGGTCGTTTTGGCAGAAGAGAAGAGACAAAGACAATGAAACTGAATCATATTTCGGATCAATGTACCTGATACGCGAGACGAAGGTAATAGAAGTGATAAATGCACAGCCCTTGTGATTACCACGGGGAATTCAATGGCTCGTTAATCATGAATTAGCTCATCGGAATGCAAACATTTTCCAAGCGGGGAGTCATACCACAGTGGGATCAATAGTCAATAGTCAATAGTCAATTTATTTGTCACATACACATAAATGTGCAGTGAAATATAAGATTACCCACAATAAGACCAAAAGAAATAAGCAATAAAAAGAAACAAGAAACATCCATCACAGTGAGTCTCCTCCAGTCACCTTCTCACTGTGATGGAAGGCCAGAATGTCTTTTTTCTTCCGCTGCCGTCTTCTCCCGCGGTCAAGCTGTTGAGGTTGCCACGTCGGGGCGGTCGGGGCTCCCGACATTGAAGCCTCCGCCGGGCAGAGAAAATCCTGCGGCCTATTCCAGGCCGTGACGGACGGTGAATTGTCCGCGGCGGGCCGACCCAAGCTGCCGCTGCCGGAGCTCCCGATGTCGGCCCCCCACCCAGGGGCCTGCGAGCTTCCGACGTTCACGCGGCCCGCGGCCCGCGGCCGAAGTAGCCTCCGAAGATGAGTCGCAGCCGCTCCCGTAGTGCCACCACAACCTCTGAAGGCAGCCAGCTCCGCAGATGGTAAGCCCCAGGTGGTCCCAGCTGGAGACCGCCAGCTCCAGTTTGTTTGGCCGATGGTAGGCCGCAGCGGGAACGGAGACACCACCCCGAAACAAAAGGTCCCGTCTTCGTTCGGAAGAGACAATTTTACAGTCCCCCCCTCCCCACACTACACACAACCACAAAACACGCTACATTATATCTAAACACTACGATTAAGAACAAACCCAACAAAAAACACAAAAATACAAACGGACTGCAGGTAAGCCGCAGCAGCTGTAATTGCAACAATTCTAAAAGCACCTAATATGTCACGAAAAAAACAGTTTCCCTGTTGCCAACGGGTGGCCACTGTATAGTACACTAACGCACCGACAGAAATAACGCTACATTCATCAAAGGCGACAATCTTTCTAACGCTAACCCAAAGAGTAAAGGTAGATTTGCAATTCAATTAGCTTATCTAAGAATTGTGCAACCAAAAATTCTAAACAAATCTTCAAAATAGGTTGTTCTATTTTGTAAGGTTTCAAACTTAGGCAAGGCTGATGAAGTAGAGGATTTTTTTTTTTTAAATGAACATCCACAGAACAAACGAAGGCCAGCACAAATTGCATTATGTAGCATTACGCATCTCAGCCTTCGGTCCAATTCGGCATTATTAACATGCGAAACAGAATTTGCAGATGCAACTCAGCGGGCCACGAATCATCTGTTATGGAAATTAACAGGCGCCGTTTCTGCTCAAGAACATTCTTCATTCTGATTGTAAAAGGGGCGGGGTGTGGGCGTGACGATATCTGGCAAGATATACACCGATCAGCCAAAACATTATGACCTGATGAGCCAAAACATTTTGACCACTTGCCTAATTTTCTGTTGGTCCTCCGTGTGCAGCCCCGTACGTAGCAGAATGCGATGCATTGTGTATTGTGACATATTCCCCCCCCGTGACCACCATTAAAATTGAGATATTGAATATTCCAAAGCCATTCTGCGCGAAGACGAAACTGTGTTACATAACGTTATAAATGCGTCTTGGAATATGTCCAAAGTCCTCAAATACAGATGGAATATAGGTTTTGTTAGCGTTATAGGTAATCATGTAACGTAAACCAAATGCAATGTTGAACGAAATCATTAACATCGGACATTTTCCTGAAAAAAATATCAGTTTTGCATAATTGATCACGCTTCATCAACTTTCCGGGTGTTCACCATCCCCCTGACCTCCCCTTTCTGATAACGAACGGTCAATGCTCAGCAGAGGCCTCACCTTTGTTCCCATCCGCCCCCACCTCAACGAGTTCCGAGTCCGCCACGATGTGGAGCTCTTCTTCCTTCGTCTCCGCCTCCGAGACTTTTTCCATGGGAATGAGTCCTCACCACCAGTGATGACCCCTTCTCCCGTCTCCAGCGGAACCCCTCCTCTTGGACTCCCCCGCCCGGCCATCTACCTTCACTAGACCTTTTCCTTTCCAACTGCCGGCGGGACATCAACTGCCACAAATTTCCCACTCCCCTGACTTACTCGAGCATCTCCCCTCCTGAACGTACACCCCTCTGCTCACTCTGCAGCAACTCCGACTAAGTTATCAAACCCGCTGACAAGGGAGGTGCCGTGGTATTCTGGCGCACTGACCCCTACCGCACTGAGGCCAGACGACAACTCTCAGACACCTCCTCCAACTTATCATTGGACCATGACCCCACCTACGAGCACCAGAGCTTAATCACTAACACTATCACTAATCTCACTACTTCCGGCGCTCTGCCATCTCATGCGTTGTCGTTCCTCAGCCCCGCACGGCCCGATTGTACCTTCTCCCTAAAATCCACGAACAGAACTGTCCTGGCAGACCCATTGTTTCTGCCTGTTCATATCCCACGAATTAATTTCCACCTACCTCGACTCCATCCTATCCCCCCTCGTCAAATCCATCCCTACCTATGTCCAAGACAACTCACATGCTTCCATCCCCCCACTCCCTCATCGTTATGATGGATGTCCAGCCATTCTACACCTCCATCCTCAACCAGGATGGCCTTGAAGCCCTCTGTTTCTTCCCCAAACGCAGAACCAGCCAATCTCCATCTACCAATACGCTCCTCCGCCTAGCAGAGCTGGTTCTTACCCTCAACAACCTCTCCTTTAACTACTCCCACTTCCTCGAAATCTGAGGCGTAGCTATGGGCACTGGCATCGTCCCCAGCTATGCCTGCCTCTTTGTAGGGTACGTCGAACAATCCCTGTTTCAGGCGTACTTTGGCCCCATCCCCGAACTCTACCTCCGCTACATTGACGACTGCGTTGGTCCTATCTCTTGTACCCATGCAGAACTGACTGACTTAATAAATTTCACCACTAATTTCCATCCTGCTCTTAACTATACGGACCATCTCCGACATCTCCCTACCGTTTCTGGATCTCACCATCTCCATCACAGGAGACAGACTAGTAACCATATATACTACAAACCTACTGACCCCATAGCTATCTTGATTACAATTCTTCCCACCCTGTTTCCTGTAAAAAAAACATATGGCCTACTCCCAATTCCTCCGTCTACGCCGCATCTGTGCTCAGGATGTGGTGTTTCATACTAGGGCATCAGAGATGTCCTCATTCATTAGGAAACGCGGGTTCCCCTCTTCCATTATAGATGAGGCTCTCACTGGGCTCTCCTCTATATACAGCAGCTCCGCTCTTGGCCCTCTTCTCCCCATTCGTGACAAGGATAGGGTCCCCCTTGTCCTCACCTTCCATCCCATCATACGACGTATACAACAAATTATCCTCCAACATTTCGGTCACCTCCAACTGGATCCCACTTCTGGCAACATCTCCTCATCTCCACCCCATTCTGTTTTCCGAAGATACCGTTCGCTTCGTAACTCCCTAGTCTACTCATCCTCTTCCCACCCAAACCAACCCCTCCCCAGCTACTTTCCACTGCAACCGCAGGAGATGCAATACCTGTCACTTTAACCCCCCCCCCCTCCCGAATCCTTCCAAGGACCCAAACAGTCTTTCCAGGTGAGGCAGAGTTTCACCTGCACCTCCTTCAACCTCCGCTTTTCCAGAAGTCAACTTCACTACATCGGCGAGACCAAGCTCAGGCTCGGTGATCGTTTCGCTCAACATGTCCGCTCAATCCGCCTTATGCAAACTGATCTCCCGTTGGCTCAGCACTTCAACTCCCCGTCCCATTCCCAATCTGACCAAGCTGTCCTGGGCCTCCTCCATTGTCATAGTGAGGTCCAGCGCAAATTGGAAGAACAGCATCTCATATTTTGCTTGGGCAGTTTACACCCCAGCGGAATGAACATTCACGTCTCTAACTTCAGATAGATCCTCTGTCCCTCTCTTCCCCCTCCTCTTCCCAGTTCTCCCACCAGTCCTCCTGTTTCCTTCTACATCCTATCTTTGCCCCGCCCCATCCCTTGACATCAGTCCGAAGAAAGGTCTCGACCCGAAACCTCACCAATTCTCTCTCTCCAATGATGCTGCCTGACCCGTTGAGTTACTCCACTATTTTGTGACTACCTTCGATTTAAATCAGCATCTGCAACTTTATTTCCTACACGGTTGACAAAGATAATTAAAAATTTTCATGAATTTTGTTTTTAGCAATGGTCCCCAACATTGATGCCAAATTTTATTCTGTGCACTCCATCATTCAAATGTTCAAGATTTTCCAGAAGACTAACCCTGTGGTTGAAATCTTGGGTCAATATTTGCATGCAATTTCCTTCCCATGATCTTTGAATGCTTTATTTTACTTTCCTAATCAGCAAATCAATGCATTGCCAAGGCAGTTGGGCATGGTATAATCTAGTGTTTACCTATTTTTCGACCAAACAAAGAATGAACCGTTTTCCTCCCTCGCCTCATAGAATCGAGGAGCTGTGCATGAGCAGGTTCTTCGGCACACCATGCTCCCCACGGCACGGTAGCCAGTCCAGATGAATCATATTTACACGAACTACGACAGTACTTTTCTATTTTGCCTTTTTAAATACCTGTCCGAAAACGTCCAAAACATAGCAATAGCATACACTTCCGCCATTTCCTCTGACAGAACTTTCCGGATTTCACAGACGCTCTATGTAGCAACAAATGTTACCATGCAACTCTGACACTAACTTTAACTCTTTCCTTTTTGTTTCAAAGCCGCAACCGTAAAGCGAGAAACCTACACATATCTATTCTCTGTTAATCTTACAAGGAAGAAGGAAATGGCGGACGAGTTGAAGGGTACTTTAGATCTGTCATCACTGAGGAAGACACAAACAATCTCCCAGGTGTACTAATGGACATAGGTCCTAGGATAACGGAGGAACTGAAGGAAATTCACATTAGGCAGGAAATGGTGTTGGGTAGACTGATGGGACTGAAGGCTGATAAATCTCCAGGGCCTGATGCTCTGCATCACAGGGTACTTACGGAAGTGGCTGTAGAAATCGTGGACGCATTCATGATCATTTTCCAATGTTCAATAGATTCAGGATCAGTACCCGTGGATTGGAGGGTAGCTAATGTTATCCCACTTTTTAAGAAAGGAGGGAGAGAGAAAACGGGATATTATAGACCAGTTAGCCTGACATCAGTGGTGGGGAAGATACTGGAGTCAATTAAAAAAGAAGAAATTGCGGAACATTTGGATAGCAGTCACAGGATCTTTCCGAGTCAGCAAGGCGGAATGCTTGACTAATCTTCTGGAATTTTTTGAGGATGTAACTACGAAAATGGACAACGGAGAGCCAGTCGATGTATTGTACCTGGACTTTCAGAAAGCCTTTGATAAGGTCGCACATTAGAGATTCGTGGGCAGAATTAGAGCACATGGTATTGGGGGTAGGGTACGGACATGGATAGAAATTGGTTGGCAGACAGGAAACAAAAAGTAGGGATAACGGGAGCCTTTCGGAATGGCAAGCAGTGACTAGTGGGGTACCGCAAGGCTCGGTGCTAGGACCGCAGCTATTTACAATATATATTAATGACTTAGGCGAAGGGATTAAAAGTAACATTAGCAAATTTGCAGATGACACATAGCTGGGTGGCAGGGTGAACTGTGAGGAGGATGTCCAGGATGACTTGGACAGGTTGTGTGAGCCGGCAGATGCATGGCAGATGCAGTTCAATGTGGATAAATGTGAGGTTATCCACTTTGGTGAGAGGAACAGGAAGGCAGATTATTATCTGAATGGTGGCAAGTTACGAAATGGGGAAGAGCAAACAGATCTGGGGGTCCTTGCTCATCAATCACTTAAATTAAGCATGCCGGTACAGAAGCCAGTGAACCAAACTAATGGCATGCTGGCCTTTATGACAAGAGGATTTAAGCATAGCAGCAAGGAGGTCCTTCTGCAGTTTTACAGAGTCCTAGTGAGACCGCACCTGGAGTACCGTGTGCAGTTTTGGTCTCGAAATATGAGGAAGGACATTCTTGCAGTTGAGGGAGTGCAGTGTAGGTTCTCTAGGTTAATTCCCGGAATGGCGGGACTGTCATATGTTGAAAGACTGGAGCGACTAGGCTTGTATACACTGAAATTTAGAAGGATGGGAGGGGATCTGATTGAAACATATAAGATTATTAAGGGATTAGTCATGCTAGAGGCAAGAAACATGTTTCCAATGTTGGGGGAATCCAGACCCAGAGGCCACACTTTAAGAATAAGGCGTAGGCCTTTTAGAACGGAGATGAGGAAAATTTTTCACTCAGAGAGTTGTAAATCTGTGGAATTCTCTGCCTCGGAAGGCAGTGGAGGCCAATTCTCTGGATGCTTTCAAGAGATAGTTAGATAGAGCTCGTAATGATATCGGAGTCAAGGGGGTGCGGGGAGAGGGCAGGAACGGGGTACTGATTGGGTATAATCAGCCATGATCACATTGAATGGCGGTGCTGGCTCGAATGGCCGAATGGCCTACTCCTGCACCTATTTCTATTGTCTATTCTACACTTCCATAATGTTACCCCTGCCACTTTGGCTCTAGATAACTCCAAAGACGTGCAGGTATGTAGGTTAATTGGCTGGGTAAATGTAAAAATTGTCCCTAGTGGGTGTAGGATAGTGTTAATGTACGGGGATCACTGGGCGGCACGGACTTGGAGGGCCGAAAAGGCCTGTTTCCGGCTGTATATATATGATATGATATGATATGATATGATAACGAAAGCTAACCAATCTAATATTCGCCCAAAGGCGAAGTGTTCTGATGTAGACGCCATCCCGGTGACTTTCAACGGCATGCTATCAAGCTGAATTACATGCGTCCTACCGTGTTCCGACTAGAACAGCAAAGCATAATCGAATTGCAGCGCAACCAGACTTTTGTAATGTTAAAAAATAACCTCCCAACACTTGTCACTTCTGTCTCGACAAACGAAGGTATGCGATCTGCATGCTTTGTCAACATAGTCTACATTCGTGTTGTTACCTAGGGGCAATTGTGAACTTAAAAGTCTCTGTCGACGGGTTCATAAACATTCCATACTCCAAATGTCCTCCACTTATTCTGTACGCCATGCCCATGTTTCACTACCCAACATACATTACCTTGCATTTGTCGGGACTAAGTTCCGTCTGCCAACGTTCCAGACAATTTTGCGGTCGATCTATATTCTGCTGTACCCTGACATAAACTTCTCTATCTGCAAAACCAGCCAATTTCCTGTTATGTGCAGACGTGGTTATCATACCTAGTATATTATCATGCAACTCGTTAATATATTTCCCAAGCAGCAAAGGCCCAGGTCTAATCACTGTGCTGCACCACTAGTCGCAGATTGTGAATCATAAAAAATATATATTCTTCCACAACCATTCTCTGCCTCATATAATTAATCAAAGATCGGATCCAATTAGGCACCTCGACCATTCCTTATGCCTTCCTCTTCTGTACTAGCCTACCACGTTGGACACTTTCAACATCCATGCCTTCATTAATCGCATCAGATAGCTCCCCCAAAATTCAATCGAAAGAATGAGAAAGACATTTTCGGTCGCAAATCTATGCTGAACTCTCCCATACCCCCACCCCACCCCCCCCCCCCCCCCGCCCCACCCCCCACCCCCACCCCCAACCCCCTTTCCCCATTCTCCCTTCCTTTCTTGGCGAACAGAATTTATATACTGCGTTATTTTCTCCAATAATTCTCCAAAAATGTTGCACTGGTTTCACGTGGCCTAGATTGGCCTCTCAATCGTTATGAAAAAAATACAGCAACAACAGCTGTTATGCAATCATCTGCTACCTCATCTGAGGCTAAGGAAGATTCCAAAATCTACCCTGCAATACCCTCTATAATTTCGCATAGCATTCACGAAAACGTCTCATATCGCCTTTAGGATTTATCCAGCCTGAGGTATTCCAAGCCATCCAACAACTTCACTTTCATCACTCCACTCCATGTTTTTGATCTTGACTATTACACATAAAGTACTCCTTCGGTCTTTAAGGGGACCTAATCTATTCTTTGTTCCCACAGATTGTTGCGGTTCGGAGGACGGACCTCCTACTTAACATTGAACTTCTCGTTCAGCCCTGATAAGTTACGGAAAAGCCTATCATTTTTCGTGCTCCCTTTTAATTAATGGTGATATGTTATTTATTTTGCTCCACATTTGGGATCGGAAAACGATTGAAAAACGAGAATTCTTCATCTGTAAAAGTTTTTTTTGTCTGTGCCGAGGATCCGCGCTACTTTACCTGCACTGAGCGATTTTCTACGTGATGCAAATAAATAGCTTACACATTTCTTGGAAACTCGTTGAAATTATACCTTCTGATCATAGTACAGTATTCGCACACCATTGCTGAAATTTAAGTATGACATTATTAATCAAAAGCTCGGTTCAGCTTACCGTCCGGTTGGCACTGCCCGAACAGCTCTGAAGCAGTGGACATGGGTAGAGTAGGGTAGAAAATGCATCAATAAATATTTTTAAAATTACATCGGAATTCACAGTTGCAATTCTTTGATTCAATAGTTGTGGGTTAACTCATTCCCGGATTTACCGGATTGTGTTTCCTTCAGATTCCTCTCTGTAAAGAAACATGAAAAAAATGCTGTTTCGCACAAGCAACTTTTATAAATTCTTCAATCAATACGTCTTTCTTTCAGGTCATCTACTCAATTTAGTTATACATTCCACAATTCCAGATTGCCGTAATTATAATGAACAGAAAAGACGCTTGGCCTAAATAGACTATGAAACCATCTGCCTAATAGTCATTAATCGTTGTCCTGGATATCTTGGGCCAGAATTTTGCTTTGCGTTGTGCTTACGATAGGCCTTATACTACGCACCACTATTTATGTCTACTACCTGATTTCAATTGTGATTGACACAGAATGAACACATTTTGGTTTTGAAGGATCTTAGAACTGTTCGCTGCGGACCACCTGATTACATTGGAAATGGGTTGATAAATTTACGTACTCCATGTTGAAGTAGATTTAATTTCTGGTTGTCTAACCTGTATCGTTCAATTTTTCGCCCAGTGCATCGAGATCTGAAACGCAAAGAAAAATTCTACACTGCATAACTTTCCTTTGCAACTGATATACATAAATATATATAATCAAAAGAAACGAATGTATTGCAATTGGTCATAGTGTCACTGGAGCATGTGATCCAGTTGCCTAATAAGTTCGCCGAGCATCGTGGCTCCCATAGAATGAATAGATATTCACCTGGAACACGGCGAGATGTTGCAGATCAGAGCATATGCTCGCTGAAGTGAGTGCGAGAACCAAATATTGCAGAACGGGTTGCTCTTTCCATCCAATGATCACATTGATAGGATATCAGACAGTTAGATTATCACGCTGTATTATAAGTTGCCACTTCAGGTGCACAGAATAGGACTGAGACATTATCAGCGAAAAAATATATACTATATATATATCAATTGACTTGGACACCACAACCTTCAGTGGCTAAGAATTCCACAGATCACCACCCTCTGACTAAATAAATTCCTCCTCATCTCCTTCCTAAAGAGATGTCCTGTAATTCTGGGGCTATGGCCTCTTGTGCGAAACTCTCCCACTTGTAAAAACATCCTCTCCACATCCAGTCTGTCCAGGCCTTTCAATAAGTTTCAATGAGCCCCCGACCTCCTCTCTCCACCCCCCCCCCCCCCTCATCCTTTAAACTCCAGCGAGTATAGGCCCAGCGTAGTCAAACGCTAATCAGATGCTAACACATCAGATGCTGGGATCATTGACGCAAACCTCCTCTGGACCGTCTCCAACGTCAGTTCATCCTTCATCAGATATGGAGTCCAGAATACCCCAAATGTGGCCTGACCAGCGCCTTACAGGGCCTGAGCACTACATCCCTGTTCTGGTCATCTTGAGATGCATGCTAGGATTGCGTTTGCCTTTCTTACTACTCTTTCGACTTGCAAATTAACTTTCCGGGAACCCGACAGCAGCACTCTCAGGTCCCTTTGCACCTCCGATTTCTGGATTTTCTCCTCATTTGGAAAGTAGTCTGCACCTTTATTTCAAATCCAAAATGCATGATTCCACACTTTGCTTCGCTGTACTCCATATGTCACTTCTCTGTCCACTCTCCCAATCTGCCCGTCCTTCTACAGAGTCCCTGCTTTCACTCCATTACCTGCCCCTTCACTTATCTTCATATCATCTGTAAACTTGGCGACAAAACCTTCAAACCCCTCATCCAAATCATTAATATACAACGTGGTGTTGGGGCCCCAGCACGGATCCTTATATTTCCTGGTAACGTTATAAGAGGACAATTTAGAAATTGTCCCTGCCGGTTTTGCTTTCGGTGTCTGTTATTGCCGAGACATCCTACTTCTTAATACGTCTAATAATCTCCTAAAATATATATTCGCCCCCAGCCCTTTTTTCTGCCAGTGTCAAGGGTACGGATATGCATTACAGGTTTTCACCTTCGCAATTCTGATGTTTCTGGTCCCGTTTAATAATATAATTCATTGAAGCAACACAAAAATTAGATATGGATTCTGCAACAACAAGACCAATGCATTTACTGTGCCTTTGCAAAATAATCTCTCATAGTTAAGTTTTCCAGAATATTTGCGTAGTTCCGTACACAGTAGAGATACCCACGCATGAACAGTTGCAAATTTGGCTGCATCTCATCGGTGCACAGAACTGAATATTCATTCGAGGACAAGGTACTCTCACGGAGCTGCCTATTAACTGAAGTTTTCTAGTTTATTATGGCCAGTAAAATATCGGTTACTCTCTAGCCACGCACACGTAAATTGTGTGGTGGTACATTCTTAACCGCCATAACGTTTGATTGATTTTCCCTCTAAATATAAACGTTTTTTAAAACAGACACCTTATCAAAGATGGTCATTCGTACGTTGCAAATTGTTGTACAAGAATCTAATATATCATATCATATCATATCATATCATATATATACAGCCGGAAACAGGCCTTTTCGGCCCTCCAAGTCCGTGCCGCCCAGTGATCCCCGTACATTAACACTATCCTACACCCACTAGGGACAATTTTTACATTTACCCAGCCAATTAACCTACATACCTGTACGTCTTTGGAGTGTGGGAGGAAACCGAAGATCTCGGAGTAAACCCACGCAGGTCACGGGGAGAACGTACAAACTCCTTACAGTGCAGCACCCGTAGTCAGGATCGAACCTGAGTCTCCGGCGCTGCATTCGCTGTAAAGCAGCAACTCTACCGCTGCGCTACCCCGAAGTAAAGTAAATTGTTGTATGTCCTTCCGTTGCGAATTTGTCGCGTTTTTTTAAACAAAAGTGCAGTTTAAAAAATCCTTAATATGCAAATCACATCAAACTTCGTACTGTGGCATACAGTGAAGACGATGCCAAAGGGCTACAGGAAGTACTTTAGCTTGAAAGGATGGGAAGTGTTGTCAAAGGCGGATATTTATTAAGAAAGCAGGGAAATAATTATTTGACCTAACAGAACCGTGTTGCATAGGTGAAAAACGAATACAGATATGTTTCCTATAGTGCAGAGTGTTTGTGGCAATAGTGGACACGCTTTATTATTTTGCAGCCAAAGGTAAAATAACCGGGTGGCGCCAGCAATAGCTGCCCCGCCAATAGTCTGTCTGTCCTTTCCTTCTTTGTGTTAAAATTGTACGTGTTAAATGCACGTTTTTAGTGTTCTTTAGCTTACTTCGACGTAGATGCGATTTTTCCCGTATCGTATCTCCGTCCGCACTGCGGCAGAACATCGAGGAGTTGGCCGCCTTTGCTGGAGACCGATTTTGAGAGCTCCACCGCGGTCGCCTGCGGACGTACCATCGCGGAGTTCACGATCCCTTTGTCAGGTGTCGACCTCGGAGCACCAAACGTGGGTGCTGGCGGACTTAACATCGCGGAGCCTGCAGTCGCGGGTCAGAGGCCGATTTCGGGAACTCCAAGCCGCGGGATATTCGACCGCCCCGAAGCAGGAGTTTCGACCGCCCCGACGCGGGTGTCTCGATTGCCGCGACGCCGGGGCTTCGACCGCCGGCTGCGGGAGTTTCGATCGTCCCGACGGATGGTACGACTGCCCCGACCGAGGGACAATAAAGAAGAAGAAGGTTGGAATTGTTTTGCCTTCCATTACAGTGAGGAATGTGGGGATCCGCTGTGGTGGATGTTTATGTTCTTTTATGTAGTTGTGTGTCTTGTTGCTTATTTTCGTATGGCTGTATGGTAATTCGCATTTGAAATTCGCATTTGAAACAATAGACAATAGACAATAGACAATAGGTGCAGGAGTAGGCCATTCAGCCCTTCGAGTCAGCACCGCCATTCAATGCGATCATGGCTGATCACTCTCAATCAGTACCCCGTTCCTGCCTTCTCCCCATACCCCTCACTCCGCTATCCTTAAGAGCTCTATCCAGCTCTCTCTTGAAAGCATCCAACGAACTGGCCTCCACTGCCTTCTGAGGCAGAGAATTCCACACCTTCACCTCTCTCTAACTGAAACAGTTCTTCCTCATCTCCGTTCTTAATGGCCTACCACTTATTCTTAAACTGTGGCCCCTTGTTCTGGACTCCCCCAACATTGGGAACATGTTTCCTGCCTCTAATGTGTCCAATCCCCTAATTATCTTATATGTTTCAATAAGATCCCCCCTCATCCTTCTAAATTCCAGTGTATACAAGCCTAATTGCTCCAGCCTTTCAACATACGACAGTCCCGCCATTCCGGGAATTAACCTAGTGAACCTACGCTGCACGCCCTCAATAGCAAGAATATCCTTCCTCAAATTTGGAGACCAAAACTGCACACAGTACTCCAGGTGCGGTCTCACCATGGCCCGTTACAACTGTAGAAGGACCTCTTCGCTCCTATACTCAACTACTCTTGTTATGAAGGCCAACATTCCATTGGCTTTCTTCACTGCCTGCTGTACCTGCATGCTTCCTTTCAGTGACTGATGCACTAGGACACCCAGATTTCGTTGAACATCCCCTCTTCCTAACTTGACACCATTCAGATAATAATCTGCCTTTCTATTCTTACTTCCAAAGTGAATAACCTCACACTTATCTACATTAAACTGCATCTGCCATGTATCCGCCCACTCACACAACCTGTCCAAGTCACCCTGCAGCCTTATTGCATCTTCCTCACAATTCACACTACCCCCCCCAGCTTAGTATCATCTGCAAATTTGCTAATGGTACTTTTAATCCCTTCATCTAAGTCATTAATGTATATCGTAAATAGCTGGGGTCCCAGCACCGAACCTTGCGGTACCCCACTGGTCACTGCCTGCCATTCCGAAAGGGACCCATTTATCCCCACTCTTTGCTTTCTGTCTGTCACCTTTGAAAGCTTTGAATTATGCACGTTGTATCAATTTAACAGCAGTCTAAATTACCTCATCTAGTTGCATTTTTGGGCATGGAACTGGCCAGAACTAAGACACCATAGATGGTTATGAAAAATCACGGATCATGAAATTAACTGTGTAAACAATGTTTTGTAAATCTATATACTACTAAAACTCTGCGTTCGTGTGTATGTACGGAAGATTCCGTATGTACGAAAGATTCCGTATGTACGAAAGATTCCGAAGTGTCTTTGCTTGAGGCTTAACTTACAAACCCTACTCCTCCTAGACGGTACGCCAAAGCGCTACGATTTTTGTACCGCCATATTCACCATTAACATGGGCAACTATTGTAAGTACTTTCGTTCAAATTGAAGCTACCTTTTTAAAGCTAGAGAGATATTAAAGTTTAAATTTTTCATTTCTAACCCTTTTCTTGAAGGGGCTTCAGCGCGTGATGTCACAATGGCACCCGTGCACCAATGAGAGATCAGCTCGCGATGGACAAGCGGCTGCTATTGGGTGTTTACTACTTTAAATTTACATAATTTTTTTTCTGACTTTTTTTTCAAGGTCTTCAGCTTGTGACGTCACAATGCTTGTGTGAGATGGTTGCAACATTGTTGCGAAAAGCAACTGCCAGTTTTTTAAAGTTGTGCGAGTCACTTAACATACACAGATCAGCATGGGGCCCCTATTCCCTCCCTCCCCCCCCCTTCCCCCCTCAACCCCTTCCTCCCCACTCCTTCCCACCTCCACCCCCCCCTCCCTCCCCCCCTTCCCCCCTCCCCTCCCCCTCCCTCCCCCTCCACCCTCCACACCTCCCTCCCTCCCCCTTCCCTCCCTCCCCTCCTCCCGGTTACAATGGAAACCCTACGAGGACGGGCCCAACGGGGAAAGAGGGGTACTGGGAAAAGGGGAGGTCCCCCTCCCTCCCCTTCCCCCTCCCCTCCCCCCCTACCCCTCTCCCTCCCCCCTCACCCCCCTCCCCCCCTCCCTCCCCCTCTCCCTCCCCCCTCCCCCCCTTCCCCCCTCCCCTCCCCCCTCCCTCCCTCTCCCCTCCCTCCACACCTCCCTCCTCCCTCCCTCCCCCTTCCCTCCCTCCCCTCCTCCCGGTTACAATGGAAACCCTACGAGGACGGGCCCAACGGGGAAAGAGGGGTACTGGGAAAAGGGGAGGTCCCACTTCACCTCTCAACCCCTTCCTCCCCCCTCCTTCCCACCTCCATCCCCACTCCCTCCCCCCCTCCCTCCCCCTCAATCCCAACCTCCATCACCACTCAGCCCCTAACTCCCCCCCTCCCTCCTTCCCTCCATCCCACCCTCCCCCACTCCCTCCCAACTCCCTCCACCCTTCCATCCCTCTCCCCCTCCCCCCTCCTTCCACCCTCCCTCCCCCCTCCCGGTTACAATGGAAACCCTACGGGGACGGGCACAACGGGGAAAGAGGGGTACTGGAAAAAGGGGAGATCCCCCTCCCTCCCCTCCCCCCTACCCCCTCCCCCCTTCCCTCCCCCTTCCCCCTCCCCTTCCCCCCTCCCTCCCCCTCCCCTCCTCCCTCCACACCTCCCTCCTCCCTCCATCCCCCCTCCCGGTTACAATGGAAACCCTACGAGGACGGGCCCAACGGGGAAAGAGGGGTACTGGGAAAAGGGGAGGTCCCCCTTCCCCCCTCAACCCCTTCATCCCCAATCCTTCCCACCTCCATCCCCACTCCCTCCCCCCTCCTCCCCCTCCCTCCCCAACTCCCTCCCCCCTCCCCCTCCCCCCTAACTCCCCCCCTCCCTCCTTCCCTCCATCCCTCCCTCCCCAATCCCTCCCCCCTCCCTCCACCCTTCCATCCCTCTCCCCCCTCCTTCCACCCTCCCTCCCCCCTCCCGGTTACAATTGAAACCCTACGAGGACGGGCCCATCGGGGAAAGAGGGGTACTGGGAAAAGGGGAGGTCCCCCTCCCTTCCCCCTTCCCCCTCCCCTCCCCCCTCCCTCCCCCTCCCCCCTACCCCCCTCCCTCCCCTCCCCTCCTCCCTCCACACCTCCCTCCTCCCTCCCTCCCCTTCCCTCCCTCCCCTCCTCCCGGTTACAATGGAAACCCTACGAGGACGGGCCCAACGGGGAAAGAGGGGTACTGGGAAAAGGGGAGGTCCCCCTCCCTCCCCCTTACACCATCCCTCCCTCCCCCTCCCCCTCTCCCTCACCCCTCCCCTCCCCCCTCCCTCCCCCTCCCCTCCTCCCTCCACACCTCCCTCCCCCCTCCCCCTTCCCTCCCTCCCCTCCTCCCGGTTAAAATGGAAACCCTACGAGGACGGGCCCAACGGGGAAAGAGGGGTACTGGGAAAAGGGGACGTCCCCCTCCCTCACCCCCTCCCCTACCCCCTCCCTCCCCCCTACCCCCCTCCCTCCCCTCACCCTCCCCCCCTTCCCCCTCCCTCCCCCTCCCCTCCTCCCTCCCCCTCCCCTCCTCCCTCCACACCTCGCTCCTCCCTCCCTCCCCCTTCCCTACCTCCCCTCCTCCCGGTTACAATGGAAACCCTACGACGACGGGCCCAACGGGGAAAGAGGGGTACTGGGAAAACGGGTGGTCCCCCTCCCTCCCCCCTTCCCCCCTCCCTACCCCCTCCCTCCCCTCTCCCTCCCCCTTCCCCCTTCCCCCCTCCCCCTCCCCTCCCCCCTCCACACCTCCCTCCTCCCTTCCCCCCCCCCACTCCCCTCCCGGTTACAATGGAAACCTTACGAGGACGGGCACAACGGGGAAAGAGGGGTACTGGGAAAAGGGGAGGTCCCCCTCCCTCCCCCTTCCACCCTCCCCCCTTCCCCTCACCCCTCCCCCTCTCCCTCCCCCCTCCCTCCACCTCCCCCCCTTCCCCCTCCCCCTCCCTCCCCCTCCCCTCCTCCCTCCACACCTCCCTCTTCCCTCCCTCCCCCCTCCCTCCCTGCCTCACGGTTACAATGGAAACCCTACGAGGACGGGCCCAACGGGGAAAGGGGTGTGCTGGGGAAAGGGGGGGGAGAGTAAGAGTGTATCTGGGGGAGAGAGAATGGGGGGGTCTGAGAATGGGGACTGGGGAGGGGGACAACAGGGGGCTTGGTGGTTTGGGAAAGAAGAGTACTGGGAAAAGGGGAGGTACCCCTCCCTCCCCACTCTCCTCCCTCCCTCATCCCTCCCTCCCTCCCGTCCCAGCAGCGCTGACCGCCGGGAGGTGTAGTCGCCGTCGCCTCTCCCGCTGTTTGATTTCATTTATAACAAAGACATTTATTTAAAATGAGGAATGTGATTTTCATTAAGTTTGATTTTATTTATTTAAAAAAAGCTGATGCTCTATAGATAAGTTTATTTCCTTTTCAACAAAGAACGCTGTTTATTTTAAAGTAAAATAGACCCTCCCCCCCACCCCCCTCCCTCCCCTCTCCCTCCCCATCCCCCTCCCCCCCTTCCCCCTCCCCTCCCCCCTCCACTCCACCCTCCCCTCCCCCCCTCCCTCCCACTTCCCTCCCTCCCATCCTCCCGGTTACAATGGAAACCCTACGAGGACGGGCCCAACGGGCCCACTCGGTCTAGTTACAAATAAAAGGCAAAATGCGTGGATCTTAGTTAATTATTCTCCAGCTTAGCTAACATTCAACCATTTTCACGTCCAGATAACAGCAATCGCAAATCTGTTAACATATTAAAGGTGTTTCAGAAAAGTCAAGTAACACCGTTTATAAAATATCTAGTCGTCGGCTCAGTCAAGATTAAGATGCATGCGATTCACCATATTTTGGATGTTTTTATTCAGAGCAATCTTCTCCATAGAAGCGCAAGGAATGCTGTGGCAGAATGTTATTTTAACCGAGGTCTATGAAAAGCAGATGGAGATTAAGCCGAGCAAGTGAGTACTGTTGTTGCACTTTCAGAGATGTAATGTATGGAGAAAATATATACTTAATGGCCTTCGAAGCACTTGATGTACAGAGAGACTTTGGGAATCATGTCCACAAGTCCTTGAATGTTACAACGCAAATAAATAGAGTAGTACATGCGGCATATCGTACGCTTGAATCATTGGTCGGGACATTGCGTATCATAATTAGGATGTCATATTGCAGCTTTTCCACCGTTCCATATTCTGTATTAGAAGCACTGACTATATAAGGTACATTGCCAAATGGATATGCGAGTATCTTGAGTATTTATTTTCACCTTTATCTTTATTTGAATTGTCTGCTTCTAAATTAAAGGGGGCAAAAAAAGGCTATCGTTTCAAACAAGCAATTACACAGCCAAACACGATAATACTTTTCTAATGGCATTAAAAAGCCACATTTCAACGAGAAATATGGTTTGCAGGCGGGTTCGTCGGTGCCGTCGTATCTTTCCTAATCATAGGTCCAACAGGACATCATGACATCATGTTGGATGACATCAAAGTAAAAACCAGCACAAGAAGGTGCTTCACCCTGTATCTATATACAACTCTAGGCATCGGGATATTTTGATATTAATATATGATATTTTTGAATAAATTAAAAACAAATTAATCGTGTTCCAACCTCATGTATAAAAATATGTTCTGATCTGCATCTGAAGCAGGCGAGTAAATTATCCATGTTCTCCTTATTTAAGTTTTAAAATCAAATTCACTTTACCGACAAGTTCAACATGAATTTCCGTAACCATGCCTTCAGCCATTTTTGTTTACAGTAAAGTTTCACGCCTTACCGTTCTATATCTCTATGTCTCCCTCGCCCCTGATTCTCAGTCTGAAGAAGCATATCGACCCGAAACGTCACCCATTCCTTCTCTCAATAGATGCTGCCAATCCCGCTGTGTTACTCCTGAGTCACTTCGGTGTAAACCAACCTCCGCAGTTCCTTGCCACTCGAGGATATGATCATTCTCGTCAATCTGCCTCTAACCCATGCCCCTCTCTCCCCCATCCTCTGCATATCCATGTGCCGATCTAACTGTCCTTTAAAAGCCACTATCGTATCTTCGTCCACCACAACTCCGAGTAGTCCGAACCAGGCACTCATTATCTTCTGTGTAAAAAGGGTGCCCCGCAAATGTCCTCTAATAGTTCCCCTCTCACCTTAAATTTGCACGTTACATCAATATAGCTATAACTTTTAACAAGGTTCAATGGAAAGATTATATATCACCAATCCCTCACCGGTATTTTTTATTTGTTCTGTGGCGTTTTCCAATTCTGAAATAGAATAAAAACGGAGTAAACATTTCTTTTATGTGGAGTTATTAATCAGATTGCCTCCGGCGCCACGTACTGTGAGGTTAGATACAGGAAGATAGTGGGTAAGTGAATCTTTGGATGAGGAGATGGGGTAAGCGTCAGAGATTCGGAATTTATTATTACCATTGGGATTTATTCTGGGGCAGGGGTGATCTGCAGAAAATGGACACACTGTACCTGAATTGGAGCGGGCCAAATTCCTGGCGGGTCGGTTAGCTCGACCTTCTTCGGAAGCATAAAACTAGTAAAACGCGGATGAGATCAAATACAGTAGTCAGTTAGTAGGAAGGCCGGTTATCAGTTTCAGTGGGTCAGTCGACAGGATATGCGGTAGCCCGACAGGGAGTAAAGAAGGATAGTTTGATGATTTATTTCAATGCCGGAGGCCTGACAAATAGGGAGGACGAACTCCGGGCCTCGATAGAAACGTACGACTGGGACTTGCGGTTAGGAGAAACTGGCTAAACAGGAACAGAACTGACATATCAAATTCTCATGAGAGAGCATCTACATGGCATTCAGAAGGTATTCACTTTTTCCACATTTTGCTACGTTACAGCCTTATTTCAAAATTGATTAAATTCATTTTTTAATCATTGAATTCATTTTTTTAAATCACAATACCCCATAACAAAACAAAAAAAACAGGTGTTTATAAATTTTTGCACAATAATTTAAAAGAAATAACTGAAATATCACATTTACATACGTATTCTGACCCTTTACTCAGTACTTTGTTCATGCATCTTTGGCAGCGACTACAGCCTCAAGTCTTCTTGAATATGCCGCTACAAGCTTGGCACACCTGTATTTGGGTAATTTTTCTCATTCTTCTCTGCAGATCCGGGCTCTGGCTGGCCCACTCAAGCACATTCACAGACTTGTCACGAAGCCTTCCATGCGTTGTCTTGGCTGTGTGCCTAGGGTCGTTGTTCTCTTGGAAGGTGAACCTCCGCCCCAGTCTGAGGTCCAGTACTCTCTGCTGCAGGTTTTCATCAAGGATCTCTCTGTAATTTACTCCGTTCATCGTTCCCTCGATCCTGACTAGTCTCCCAGTTCCTGCCGCTGAAAAAAACATCCCCACAGCATGATGCTGCCATCACCGTGCTTCACCGTAGGTATTGGCCAATTGATGAGTGGTGCCGCTTGGCGTTCCGGCCAAAGTGTTCAATCTATTGACACAGAAAGATCACCCCTCAGCCACCTGCACTGGAAGTGCGATAGCTCTGGCCTGCCCAACCTCTTCCTGGCTCTGGTCCTCGAGTATATCCTCATCAATATTATCTGCAATATTTCTAACTTAATTCATATTTCCCATGGCTTGCTTTGAAACAAAGTGACCTCTTCATTTTGAAGGCCAACTGCAACCTAATGTCCAAACTGCGAAACCAGATGCCCGTACATTACAGCCATATTTTAAAATGGATTAAATTCATTATTTTAATCATCAAATTCATTTTTTTAATCACAATGCCCCATAATAAAAAAGCGAAAATAGGTGTTTAGAAATTTTTGCACAGCAATTAAAAAGATGCATGGGTAACACCGTCTTCACCAACTTGTGTACATGCGACGACCGTTCAATAAACTATGTCCATGTACTCCTGCGTCCCTCTATTCGACAGCGCTCACCAGGTATGTGCCCTATACTATGAAAGCTTTGATTACCCACTTCACTGTCTCACTGTCTCCGACACTGCTCATTGTTGTGTCCTCCGAAAATATACTAACCGCACTTTTTATGTAAGACGCAGAAATAGATGATACTCATAAGGGGACCAGCACCGACCCCTCAAGCGCACAACTATTCACGAGGCTATTCTAATTATGTTGTTCTCCCTGGATTTCATGTGATCTATATTTCCTGTGTAAGTTACCATGCCGAATCTTTTCAATGGCTTTGCTGGAATCCTGCGTCAACCGACCTTATCAAATTTCTCAACCATGTCAACAAAACAAGATACCATTCGTGAAATACTAGCTACCACACAAGAAGCTGTGCTGACGGCTCCAAATATACCTATGCATTTCAATATTAATTTGTGCATTATCCTTCAAGTCCCATCCATAACTTACCGAGCACAGCTGACAGGCTTAATGCTCTGTAGTTCCCTTCGGTTTCTACAGCCCCTGTTAAATAGAGGCATAACATTATCTATCCTGCACTCTCCAGAAATCGCATCTGTGGCTCGGAGTGATGCAGAGCCATGGCTTCCTATCATGTTGTATGATATATCTTGCCAGGTCTCCGAGATTGGTCAGTAATTTTAAGCTGTCCAGTACTTCCAGCACAATTTGATCTATCCCGACGACATCAATAGTAACGTCCCCCAGGTTTCCTTGTCTTCCTGTTTGAAGACGAATATACGTTAAAAAAAACAGAGCCGAAATATTCATTGCTAATCCCCCGCGGCTCTTTGAGGGGTCCTATTCTATCCCTCGTTATCATTTACCTTAAAATACTTTTGAACCTTGGACTTTCCTGAATCTCTTTGTAAAATCTCTCTCATGTCCCCTCCTATTTCTTTTAGAATATGTGCCCTCCTGACACACCTGCAATAATTCACTGGACCCCTCCTGCTTTTAATTGATCCATGTGTCCTTCTTTTCTCTAACCAATGAGATAATATATGGTGTAATCTAAGCTTCCTTCTACTGCCGATCTAACCCTCAGCTCGAACGGAAAGAATGTAGATTGTGAACCTTCGCTATCTCACTTTTGAAATCCTCCAATTTGGCGGAAGGTCGTTGGCCCGCAAACAACTTAAAACAACTTACTCCTATCCACTCTTGCAAACACCTTTCTGAGTCCATCCACATTTGCCTTGCGCTCCTATAATGCCCATGGATGCTGAAGCTATTTCCGCAATCCCTACCAGGTGACCATCCCATTATCATGTCTCATCTCTATCCACAAGTTCTCACTGGATGATCCCTCGGTAATATCATCTCGGAACACAGCCGTTATATTTGAAAAAAACATGAAACTTCCGTCCTCTCACTTCACCATCGCCAGTTTGTCTATCGCACGTGCACCTTGAGCTGTTATGTTATCAACCCTGTCCCTCCTTCATCCGTGCTTGCATAATATCTACAATATTCCGTGCCACGAACCCCATGGCACAAGTTCATCCGCCTCCACTGGATGATACATTGCATTGATAAAAAACGCAATTAAATACAACGGCGCTTTCTGCGTCACTTCGTGCTCCGTTGAGCCTGTTTATAATCCCAGTCCCCGCCAACCTAGTTTAAAACATCCTTTGTAATTCTGTCATATCCGCAGGATATTGGTCTGCCTCTTGTTCGGATGCAATCGATCCTTCTTGTGCAGGTCACACCTGCCAAAAATGAAACACTAGTGGAATAGAAATATGAATCCTTGCCGACCACGCGAACACGTCAGCCACGTAACCATCTGTTCCATACGACTTTTCCTCCCGCCATGACCACATGATTCTGATAATAATACTTATCTACCAAAAGGTCCTGGTTTTCAAACTTTTGCCTAACTCCCAATATTTGCATATCTTACCCTTTTCTACCTATGTAATTTGTGCCGATGTGCAGATCAGCCTCTGGCTGCTCAACCAGCCCCTGTGGAATATCCTGCGGCCGCGCAGAGACATCTTGTACCTGGAATCAGGGACGAAACACGCATCCAGCGAATTCGTTTATGAACACAGATCTCTTTGTCACCATAGTTATCGAATCACCTGTCACTGTGGATCTGTCTGATTTTATCAGTTCCCGTTGTGCCTTTGCTCCAGAGTTGCTGACACTGGTGCTGCTGCTGCTGGTTGATCCGAAATAGCCACCTGTCCACCAACAGTATCCACAACTGATGCATGCTTTTGTGGGGAATGGCTACGAATGAAATTTTGCACTCTCCTTTAAATCGTGGTAACACGGCTATTACCGCCTGAACCATTGTCTTGATCGCCTCGCCAAAACTCCCATCTCTAATGCTCCTCAGTGCGTTCATTTCCGGATGCACACCTTCATCCTTTCAGCGAGAAGATGCACCCAGTCATGCTTCTCGCAGGAATAGTCATTGCGGACACTGAAAGATTCATATGGCGCACGTTCATGAGATTTAACGTCCCAATGCATCTTTCTGCTAAGCAGTACCAATAACACGAAAGAATTCTAAAAAATGATTGTCAACAAACACATCTCGACAATAGTCATTACACATATCTATGTATGAAAATAACTGCAGATACTGGTACAAATCGAAGGTATTTATTTACAAGTGCTGGAGTAACTCTGCAGGCGTAACTTACTTTGTCCCGCCCCCTGACATCAATTTGAAGAAGGATCTCGACCCGAAACGCCACACATATCTATGTAATTCATTTACCCGCAGTTTTCTTCGACAATTCGCATTCTATTGAGGAAAGTATATAACCAGAAATATTTCAATTATTGTTCAACTTACTATGGGGTGTACAAAATTATTTAAATAGCTTTTGAACATAAAATCGGCTTTCCAAAGTGATGCTCATGCATGCTGTTTTACGTATAAGTTTGTTTGAGAGCAGCTTGCAAAGCATTGAAAATAGAGTGCGAGAGGGATAAAAAGGGTGTCAAAAATTCCGATTCAAATTCCATGGCTGTTTCTACATTTCACAGATTTATGATCCGATGATGTTGATCTCCTTTCTCTAAACATACGATGTTTAATGAAGTGGTCCTTGTTCATACCATTGAACCATAATGAAATCCTAGGCAAAACTGTGTTACCGTTTACAAAGTCTTCATACATAGTTTAAAATAATTGTGTGTGTCCGTATGTATGTATCCGTGTTTGTGTGTTTGTGTTTGTGTGTGTGTGTGTGTGTGTGTGTGTGTGTGTGTGTGTGTGTGTGTGTGTGTGTGTGTGTGTGAGTGTGTGTGTGTGTGTGTGTGTGTGTGTGAGTGTGTGTGTGTGTGTGTGAGTGTGTGTGTGTGTGTGTGTGTGTGTGTGTGTGTGTGTGTGTGTGTGTGTGTGTGTGTGTGTGTGTGTGTGTGTGTGTGTGTGTGTGTGTGTGTGTATGTGTGTGTGTATGTGTGTGTGTGTGTGTGTGTGTGTGTGTACGTGTTTGTGTGTGTGGGTGCGTGTTTGTGTGTGTGCGTGTGTGCGTGTGTGTGCGTGTGTGTGTGTCGGGTGGGGTTTCAATTGCATGTATCTTCCGCCTGTCTTAAAGGTGGACCTTTAAACCATACTTCAATAGGTGTCAAGAATTTGCACTTTCCACACAACTAGTTTGTTTGTTTTAAGACCTTGCCCCAAATAACTCCCACAACAGATAACAACAAATTTATTGGGGAGAAATATATTCCCCCTCCACAGTTAACTATGAAAGCTTTCTAGGTTAAATGGAACATTCTGAATATCTGTTGCCTTCAATGCTGACAATATAGACAATAGACAATAGACAATAGACAATAGGTGCAGGAGTAGGCCATTCAGCCCTTCGAGCCAGCACCGCCATTCAATGCGATTATGGCTGATCACTCTCCATGAGTACCCCGTTCCTGCCTTCTCCCCATACCCCTCACTCCGCTATCCTTAAGAGCTCTATCCAGCTCTCTCTTGAAAGCATCCAACGAACTGGCCTCCACTGCCTTCTGAGGCAGAGAATTCCACACCTTCACCACTCTCTGACTGAAAAAGTTCTTCCTCATATCCGTTCTAAATGGCCTACCCCTTATTCTTAAACTGTGGCCCCTTGTTCTGGACTCCTCCAACATTGGGAACATGTTTCCTGCCTCTAATGTGTCCAATCCTCTAATTATCTTATATGTTTCAATAAAATCCCCCCTCCTCCTTCTAAATTCCAGTGTATACTAGCCCAATCGCTCCAGCCTTTCAACATACGACAGTGCCGCCATTCCGGGAATTAACCTAGTGAACCTACGCTGCACGCCCTCCATAGCAAGAATATCCTTCCTCAAATTTGGAGACCAAAACTGCACACAGTACTCCAGGTGCGGTCTCACCAGGGCCCGGTACAACTGTAGAAGGACGTCTTTGCTCCTATACTCAACTCCTCTTGTTACGAAGGCCAACATTCCATTGGCTTTCTTCACTGCCTGCTGTACCTGCATGCTTCCTTTCATTGACTGATGCACTAGGACAGCCAGATCTCGTTTAACTCCCCCTCCTCCTAACTTAGATACGATATTTTGCAATACTTTTCCTTTCTTCCACTTTCAAGATTGGAATTTGACGTCGTTTATTGACTCGCTGATCCACTGTTCCTCCTCACCCAATATTCCTTTTTTGTGCGACAGCCTCGTAATCTCTCGTTATCAGGCACCTTAACCATCCATCCAACAACTAGAGGCTGGTCCAGAACTATTATTTATCTCATTGGAGACCCTCTGATTATCTCTGAACTGACTTTACTGGCTTTATCATGCACTAACCGTTATTCACGTCTCTCCCTTTATCTTGTAACTGTTCACCAAGCAAGGCTCGATTGTAATCATGTATCGTCTTCCCCGCTGACTGGTTATCACGCAACAAAAGCTTCCCGCTGTTCATCGGTACACGTGACAATAAACTAAACTCTACTCAATCTGCACAACCGCAT